>NW_027176274.1:1625226-1635226 GCF_023349555.1 Cebidichthys violaceus | reverse complement strand
GTTCAAACGTCCCGCAGTGAGACAAGGTTCAAACGTCCCGCAGTGAGACAAGTTTCAAACGTCCCGCAGTAAGACGAGGTTCAAACGTCCCGCAGTGAGACGAGGTTCAAACGTCCCGCAGTGAGACGAGGTTCAAATGTCCCGCAGTGAGACGAGGTTCAAACGTCCCGCAGTGAGACGAGGTTCAAACGTCCCGCAGTGAGACGAGGTTCAAACGTCCCGCAGCGAGACAAGGATTCAAACGTCCCGCAGTGAGACGAGGAGTCAAACGTCCCGCAGTAAGACGAGGTTCAAACGTCCCGCAGTGAGACGAGGAGTCAAACGTCCCACAGTAAGACAGGGTTCAAACGTCCCGCAATAAGACGAGGTTCAAACGTCCCGCAATAAGACGAGGAGTCAAACGTCCCGCAGTGAGACGAGGAGTCAAACGTCCCGCAGTAAGACGAGGTTCAAACGTCCCGCAGTGAGACGAGGAATCAAACGTCCCACAGTAAGACAGGGTTCAAACGTCCCGCAATAAGACGAGGTTCAAACGTCCCGCAATAAGACGAGGAGTCAAACGTCCCGCAGTGAGACGAGGAGTCAAACGTCCCACAGTAAGACGAGGTTCAAACGTCCCGCAGTGAGACGAGGAGTCAAACGTCCCGCAGCGAGACGAGGATTCAAACGTCCCGCAGTAAGACGAGGTTCAAACGTCCCGCAGTGAGACGAGGTTCAAACGTCCCGCAGTGAGACGAGGTTCAAACGTCCCGCAGTGAGACTAGGTTCAAACGTCCCGCAGTGAGACGAGGAGTCAAACGTCCCACAGTGAGACGAGGAGTCAAACGTCCCACAGTAAGACGAGGTTCAAACGTCCCGCAGTGAGACGAGGTTCAAACGTCCCGCAGTGAGACGAGGTTCAAACGTCCCGCAGTGAGACGAGGTTCAAACGTCCCGCAGCGAGACAAGGATTCAAATGTCCCGCAGTGAGACGAGGAGTCAAACGTCCCGCAGTAAGACGAGGTTCAAACGTCCCGCAGCGAGACGAGGTTCAAACGTCCCGCAGTGAGACGAGGTTCAAACGTCCCGCAGCGAGACAAGGATTCAAATGTCCCGCAGTGAGACGAGGAGTCAAACGTCCCGCAGTAAGACGAGGTTCAAACGTCCCGCAGCGAGACGAGGACTCAAACGTCCCGCAGCGAGACGAGGATTCAAACGTCCCGCAGCGAGACGAGGTTCAAACGTCCCGCAGCGAGACAAGGATTCAAATGTCCCGCAGTGAGACGAGGAGTCAAACGTCCCGCAGTAAGACGAGGTTCAAACGTCCCGCAGCGAGACGAGGACTCAAACGTCCCGCAGCGAGACGAGGACTCAAACGTCCCGCAGCGAGACGAGGATCAGTGATCTCCCGCTCAGAAACGTGACCATGTCACACCGGGTCCTGAAAGCTGCAGGACGGAGGACGGCGTTGCAGCGTTCGTGAGGTGAGGATTCCACAGGAGGTCACGTCGTGTTTCCTCAACAGGAGAGCACATGTAGGCTGGTGTGTCTCCTAAACACAGCCTCCAGCTCTTGGCTCTTCTTCTGCTCGCTGCCTTATTTCATGTTTCATAATTCTATTCATACGTCTGTTTGTCCCTCTTGTAGGTTTTTAGCTCGCTCTCCTTTTTCCTCCCAGATAATTTAGTGAAGTCCACTTTTGTCCAAATGTATAATCATCTCTTTCTATTACATGTTTCTAGAGAAGAGAGGCACCAACAGAGGAGGAGCACCGCTCAAACAGATAAAAGATCATTAAAACTTCTACCTCTGGGAGCACAAATCATAGATTCATTTTTTTACTGCAGCTTAAAATTGATTTTGGAATTTATCAAGCAAAAAATCTAAACCCTAAACCTGCAAGTCAAAAGTCTCTAATCTTATTACATACAGATAAATGTTTTAATAATTTATAAATATATATATAAATTAAATAAATGTATTTAATAAAAATTAGGTATATTTATTAATTCCTTTATTTTCAAATAATCATTTGGTCTAAATGTTTAAAAAATAAAAGTGCATCACAGTTTCCCAGAGTTCACGGTTACACTTTTAAAAGCTTGTACTTGTACTGTAGAACATGTCCAAACACTGTAAATGTAATCTTTTCAGTACTTCATATCATTCAAATCACAAATATATAGAAATATTTCACAGAAAGAGGAGCTGGAACCAACAAATATTTGTCATTTTTGCTTGAAATCATTCATGAACGATGTTTTGTCGACGTACCAGTGTGTGAATAGTTGTCATGATAATGCTGACACTGTTAATTTATTGTATCTGTATTAACTACATGACTGTTATGTAATAACTCAAGGCGGTGAAGTCAGATCTACAGACCAGCCTTGAACAAGCTGACGCACGTTTAATACCCAGCATGCAGCGTGAGCTCATTGTTCCCCGCCGGCCTGTTTTTATGGAGCGTCGTATTTTCAGCATCGATCCGCCTTGAAGTCGGTATTTAACCCGCGATGAACAAACTCTCATGAAGAACAATGTTCATGTTCAGTGTGAGCTCCTGCTGCTGAGCACGCTTCATGAATAACTCACGGGACTATTCTTAGTCCTCTCCTAACGCCGGTGTAACTCCTGAGACCTTCAGGAATAAAACACATTTACTTTAGATATGCTTTGAAGTAAACAGGCGGAGTTTTACAACCTGGACTTTGCTTCAGCAGCTTTTACTGACAGAGTGTGTCCTTTTTAACTTGTTAGTATAGACTTAATTATGAGGAACATGAAGGTCCTGTACCATCATGCATTGCGGCAGACTTTTACCATCTCCTCCTACATGGACAGAGTCTGAAGCGGTCCGCTCACCTCCTCCAGCCTCCTCCGCTGCTCCTTCTGCTGCTCGATGCGTTTCTGCCTCTCGGCCAGCAGCTGCCTCTTGTACTCCTCCTGCTCGCGGAGCTGCTGCTCCTGGAGGAGCTGCTGGCGACGCAGCGCCTCCGATCGCTCCTTGTTCTCCTGCTGCAGCCGGATGAAGTCGCGGCGCAGCGTGGACTCGCCCGGCACGTTGACGATGGAGCTGCAGGGAGGACGCGGTGGAGAGCGTTAGCTGGTGTGAAGCGGCTCGTCAGAGACAGCGAAGTTCAGGACGCAGAGGTCCAAAGACATTCATGGAGAATTAAAAAAAGAACATATGGCTGGAAACTCCGTCTGCCAAACACACTTCTAATACCAAGAGTGACAGGAAGGAAAAAACACAACAACAAGCTCTATATGCTATACTTAATATCTGTCAGTGTTTATCTGATTTCATGATCCCCTGCAGCGCTGCTGTGGATCAGAGCCAGTGGTGTGTGTGTGTGTGTGTGTGTGTGTGTGTGTGTGTGTGACCCACAGTGTCTCATGCTGGGTTCATCATGTTTAGATAGCTGGTAGATAAATGTTGTGTTTGCTGGTTTGCATGCACACACACACACACACACACACACACACACACACACACACACACACACACACCCACACACACACACACACAGAGAGAAAGAGGCTCAGGAGGAAAACGAAGCACCAATAACGTCTTCTTCACGTGTGTGTGTGTGTGTGTGTGTGTGTGTGTGTGTGTGTGTGTGTGTGTGTGTGTGGATGTACACTGACCTCGGCTCTCCTTCCTGCTCAGACGCCTCCTCCTCCTCTTCTTCACTGCCGCTGTATTCATACTCCGTCTCATCTGAGGAAGAATAAAACAACTTAAGTCACTAAAATGGTGTGAACCCCATGACCCCAACACGAGCCCAACACGAGCCCAACACGAGCCCAACACGGGCCCAACACGGGCCCAACACGGGCCCAACACGGGCCCAACACGAGCCCAACACGAGCCCAACACGAGCCCAACACGAGCCCAACACGAGCCCAACACGAGCCCAAAACGAGCCCAACACAAGCCCAACACGAGCCCAACACGAGCCCAACACAAGCCCAACACGAGCCCAACACGAGCCCAACACGAGCCCAAAACGAGCCCAACACGAGCCCAAAACGAGCCCAACACGAGCCCAACACGAGCCCAACACGAGCCCAACACGAGCCCAAAACGAGCCCAACACGAGCCCAACACGAGCCCAACACGAGCCCAACACGAGCCCAACACGAGCCCAAAACGAGCCCAACACGAGCCCAACACGAGCCCAACACGAGCCCAACACGAGCCCAAAACGAGCCCAACACGAGCCCAACACGAGCCCAACACGAGCCCAACACGAGCCCAACACGACCCGCCGGAAGAAAATAAAATCACCAAAAACACAACTTTTAATTTAGATACAAACTGTAAAAATAGAAATGATCAGATTTTATAATTTCCGACGGTTCTTGAACAAATTATGCTTAAAATAAGCTTTATTATAATGTACATGTTCTCATTTAAAATTTCGCCAAAAATAAAGCGTTCACTTTAATTACAATCTGTAAAAAACATAAAATTCTGCGCTGCTCAACACAACTAAGAAGCCATGAATGACTCATGTGAGACCAACAGTCATGTGACAACAAATCAGAGAAACTATGACTGAACTTCAGGAAGTGAACACAGAGAGGAGAGAGGAGAGGAGAGGAGAGGAGAGGAGAGGAGAGGAGAGAGGAGAGGAAAGGAGAGGAGAGGGTGAAACATGTAAATAGTTTAATATATATATATTTTTTTTCCAATATTGGTAACATTTGTGGGCTCTTGGAACATTTTTATAAATATAGAATACATTTTTTCCAATTTTTGTAAAAAACAAGAAATTCAACTTGCATTCTATCTTTTTTATGATTGATGTCATCATAACTGTGTCGTTCTGCACTGAAGACATGTTCATACATATGTATATATATATATATATATATATATATATATATATATATATATATCTGTATATATATATAGATGTGTATTTATCTATATGTGTGCGCTCACCCTTCTCGCCCCTCTTCTTCTTGGTCCGGTCGATGTGGTCTTTGAGCTGGATGCGGACCTGCCTCTCGTTGGGCTGGTCCCGGATGTAGGGGTGTTTGAGCAGCTGCTCGGTGGGGGGGCGCTGAGTGTAGTTCTTCACCAGGCAGCCCTCGATGAAGCTGAAGAACTTCTTCGACCTGTCGGAGAAGCGAGATGTTGGAGGTGAGATGAACGCTGGAGACGCTGTTTGATAAAATACGATTTAAACAACTAAAGGCTCAAACCATTTTTTGGACTTGAGTCGAGGAGGAGGGTTTCTGGGGATGAGGAAGAGGGCTCTCATTGGATGCATGTCACACAGAGCTGCAGACAGGAAGAGACCAACACGGCAAGCACACGCGTGTCAGTGTGTGACGATGACACGTCTCAATAACAGCAGGTCAAATATAACGCTAACGTCAGCAGTGAGAAGAGTTATCACTGCTAAAAATGTAACTAATGTGGTTCTTATGTATAATAATAATAATAATAATAACTTTATTTATAGCAGCTTTAAAAACAGACAAAGCAGCAAAAACAACAGGAAGCTCAACAGTGAGACCAACAAACAGTCAATACCATAAATAAAATAAATAAAATTAAAAAATTTAAAAAATAAATAATTTTGTAAAAGCAACAAATAAAAATAAAACAGTAAAGCAACGACGTCACATAAAGGCCAGCCTGTAAAAATGTGTTTTAAGAAGTGATTTAACAGAGATCACTGTGAACAGATCACAACACTTATATAGAATACTATAATACTGTAATACTAGAATACTAGAATACTACAATACTACAATACTAGAAACTCTTCAATCTTTAGCTCTGTTTGCAGAACTTGTAGTAAAATCGTTACGTTTTCCTGTTTTGTGGCGTAACTGTTGAATATTAAAATCTTTTTTAATAAAACAGAGTTCACACAGACAACAAGAAGCTGAACAGTGAGGTCAAACTTAAACCTGATCAAACAGTAGAATATGAACCAATAGATACGATAAGAACAAACTGAGAAATGAAATAAATGAAGAAGTATTAATGTTTATGAACTCACGGGGAGCTCCTTCAGCCATCTCGATGGCCGTGATTCCACAGGACCAGAGGTCACTCTGAAGGAAAGGAGACAAGGAGTCAAAATCTCTCCTTCATGCACATCTATATACACACACATCTACACTCATATTTCTGACAGAGAGTGGACCGGTCAGAACTCTTTAAAGAGACTTTGGAAGATAAGAATCTTAACTCTTCCAATAACAATAATAACGTTTCCTTCCTCCACTAATGTCTCCAACGAACCAGAGAACGTTCACCTCCATTGAACTGAGAGTCAGACAGAAAACCCTGAAACTGTGTGAAACTCAGTCAACACGCCCAAACCTCCAGACCTGTCTGAACCAGTTCATCAGGATCCACTCACACTGTGGCTGTGAGGAGGACATGTGGGAATCGGAGCTTCATTGTTAACGGTCTGAAGCTCTATTCCAACCCTCCCTGATGCACGTCGTTCAAGCAGCAGACCCTGGTTCTGATCCTCACCCTGTAGTCGTAGGTGGCGTCCGGGTTCTCGTCACAGGCGATGACCTCCGGAGCCATCCAGTACGGCGTCCCGATGAAGGTATTCCTCCGGCCCACCGTCCGGTCCAGCTGGGCGCTCACGCCGAAGTCCACTACGAGAAACAGGAAGTCAACGTCAGTCAACGTCAGCCGTGGAGCTCCAGCTCCAGGGACCAACACAAAGCCAGAACTCACCCAGTTTGACCTCAGCGTTCTCCGTCAGCAGCACGTTCTGACCCTTGATGTCTCGGTGGATGACGTGGTGAGCGTGCAGGTGAGCCAGACCCTGCAGAAGAACACAAAGGGGGTCAAACTGGTTCTGGTTCTGGTTCTTAACAGGTTAAAGGCGAAGACGTTTCGTGAAGAGACGGGGAACCGACCCTGAGGATCTCTCTGGAGATGTAGGCGATCCAGTCCTCCTTCAGCGTGTTGCCTTTGGTGTTCTTCACCAGATCTGTGATGGAACCGGCACCGCAGAACTCCATCACCAGCTGGAGGACAGACACACACACACACACACACACACACACACACACACACACCATTATAATACCAACACCACCACTGTTGTTTGGTTTAGACTATATTATATGTGTGTAAATAATGATATCAATGTTTCATCTTTTAGATATCTCGGTATATTAGCAACAACCTGCTAAGAAATGAAGGCAGGGTCCCAAAAAAACTGAGGAGGAGTGACGTAGAGACCTGTCAATCAGCGTGTAGCCCCGCCCCTAAATCATCCCCTCTTTATGGTGTGTTTGACTCTAAATGTTCCATAATGTACTAAATGAACATCATGCTGTATTGAAGAAGACTGTAAACTAGAGATTGAGACCATAAACTCATGTTTACAATGTTTACTGAGGGAATAAATCAAGAGAGAAGTAGAGTCATTTTAGACTAGACTTCTATACAACCAGAGGAGTCGTCCCCTGGTGGACATTAGAGAGAATGCAGCTTGTTTAGTGATGTTCAGTGAACTCAAAGAGCAGATGTGTGGAGGAGGCAGCTGGAGAAACAAACATGGGGCCCACTTGTTGTTGTTGAGGGTCGAGAGTCGGATCATAAACCAGGTAGTCCTGCAACTCTAAACCACTCCCCTCTCTTTGATTTGTTGTGTTTCACGTTCCGTTTCTCTTCCAATATTCACGTTTCTTGTACTTCATACTAAATCTGTTTGTGATTTGACTTGTTTTGGGTGATTTTACTAACTTGTCGTAGAAATGAAACTCACCCATAGCTGGTCGTCGTGGCCCGGTGGACTCTTCTTGATGAAGGCTCCGTAGTAGGTGGCTATGTTTCTGTGGTGGGAGTACTTCTTCAGCATGTTGATTTCCAGCTTAATCTCCTCCTCTTCGTCCTACCAGAGAGAGAGAGAGAGAGAGAGAGAGAGAGAGAGAGAGAGAGAGAGAGAGAGAGAGACTCGTCATCGAGGAAGAAATAAAAGTAATAAACTGGAAACACGGGATGTAAAACCGGGCCGTTACTGAGAGTGACGCCATGTTTCTTTTCCTGCATCCTTGATTGTTTCTTGTAACCTTATTATAAAAGACATAAAGACAGAAAACGTGTGAAAACAAACCCAGCTGGTAACACTAACAGCTTGCAGCTTTGTCTCTGTTTTCAGGTCCATCTGTGAGAGACGGATATCACTGCAAACAAACATGCAGAATCAGCCTGAACATGGAGGAAGATAACGGAGCCCAACAGAACCGGCACCTCAGGATATTACAGCACCGACTCGGACGCGTGACGAGATCGAGCGATTGTTTTCTCCATCACTAGAACTTTACAGTGTGATTATGTCTCGTTTGTTTGCACTCCTCACTCTGCTGCTGTCATCCTGTCAATGTCTCCACCGTGGGGACTAATAAAGGATCATCTCCTCTTATCTAACAGCTCGATATCTTCTTATGCCACACATTAAAGCTACTACAAAGAACCTTCATGTTCTGTTGGTTCTGTCGCCCCCCTGTGGACTAAAGCTGTAGTGTCTCTGAGCACCAGAGTCCCTTTAGAAAACCTCTCATTCTACGGCAGCAGGGTCTGACAGTCTGACCCTCTCGGTCCTGGTTCTGGTTCTTTCGTGCAAGTTAGCACTAAACACAAGGTGAGGCTGAGGCAGTTCTGGAGGTTTTGGGTCAAAAAGCAAATCAGTGTTTTAACCTGTTGATGACGCTGCAAGAGAAGTCAGAGGATCACCAACAACGTTCAGTCTGAGGGGGAATTTGAATGAAATTCATGACAATTTATCCAACAAACACACGTGGCGCTAGAGGAAAGGTCAGCAGGGTACATCCTCTGGAGACCACGAATCAAAAGAAAGCTCATATCTAGATAATTCAGCCCAATCAACCGAGACAGAGCTGCAGAAATGAGTCCGCAGGTCCACACTTAGTGGAGGAAACCAGTGACGCTAACTTCCTGCTGGACTATAAAAGCACCCTTCATATCACACACTGAACCGCCTCCACGCCGTCAACAAACAACAACACAACAACACAACATGTCCATCAGGAGAAGCAGATCAAAACTAACTCTGTGCACTTTCACAAGGAAGTCTTTGGACCAATCACAAAGCTCCGTGCTGAGGAAGACGACGAGCCAAAAAAGAAAGACTGAATCACACACACACACACACACAGACACACACACACACACACACACACACACACACACACACACACACACACATCTATCTATATATAGATAGATATTTTAAAAGACACCTGCAGCTCAGCGTCATAATCTCTTGAACACAGAACATCCAGTGAACCAGATGTTTGGTAAGTGAGGCTTCAATGGTCATGTGGTCATGTGACCATGTGACCATGTGACCATGTGACCATGTGGTCATGTGACCATGTGGTCATGAATATGCTGTCCGTCGTGTGGAGAGTGTTTTAGGCGGTAGAGGTGTCATTCATTGCTCTTTAAATGGAGAGTTCTTGCTTCCTGAGGTGAGGTTGTGGGTTCTTCTTCATGACAGTTTTACTGAGGAGGAGTTTGGAGGAACAGACGGTGACCAAAGTTAAAGTGTTTCCTGGGGAGATGTTTGGAGCAGCAGGTTGTCATGAGAGGACGTCTTCATTCAGCTCTACTCTGACTGACGGGTCCCTGTGAGTCACCGCTTCAGTGGGTTCAACAGGACGTCAGCCGGTCGTCTGTTCATGCACCGGTCAGGCCGGCAGGTGAGCCGGCCGAGCTGTCAATCATCCAGACGGTGACGGATGATCGTGTTTTTTTTTATTTATTTTATTTAATTTATTTTATTTTACTAAATTATTTTACAAAATTATTTTATTTTATTTATTTTATTTTACAAATTATTTTATTTATTTATTTTAGTTGATTTATTTATTTTTTATTTTATTTATTAGTGTTATTTTTTCTCACTGATCTTTCTGTTATGTTATTATTTCTTTGTTTTTGCTGCTTTGTCTGTCAAAGCACTTTGTAAACTCTGTTATTAAAGGTGCTCTATACATT
>NW_027176274.1:1609943-1622443 GCF_023349555.1 Cebidichthys violaceus | reverse complement strand
GAAATGGAAGAAGAAGCATCCTTTATTACCTCTACCCATCAACAGTCTGAGAGTCCGAGAGCCTGAGAGGAATGGTTGTTTTATGTCTTTGTAGTTGTTTTACATCTCTTGTTAGTTGTTTTGCGTGTCTTTGTAGTTGTTTTTAGTATCTCTGTAGTTTTGTCTCTTTGAAGTCGTGCTATGTCTCTTCTAAGTTGTTTTGCGTCTTTGAAGTCGTGTTAAGTCTCTTCAAGTTGTTTTGCGTGTCTTTGTAGTTGTTTTGTCTCTTCTAAGTTGTTTTGCGTGTCTTTGAAGTTGTTTTGTCTCTTCCAAGTTGTTTTGTGTGTCTTTGTAGTTGTTTTATGTCTCTTGTTAGTTGTTTTGTGTATCTTTGTAGTTGTTTTATGTCTCTTTAGTTGTTTTGCATGTCTTTGTAGTTGTTTTATGTCTCGTTAGTTGTTTTGCATGTCTTTGTAGTTGTTTTTAGTATCTCTGTAGTTGTGTCTCTCTCTAGTCGTTTTGTCTTTTGGTGATAGTTTGCCCTATTCACGGTCTGCTGAATTAACAGAGGACTGAGGGACACGTTAAGCTCATAACAAACCTCTAGAAGTTCCCCGTTTCAACATGAACCACTGCAGCGTGTGATCTGTGTCGACGGAGGACTACAACAGGAAGCAGCTGCTACCAAAACAAACACAGAAATGGGGCAGAATATGATTTTTACTTTATTTGCAATAAAAAATAGGTATAAGATCTCCCTTTACAAATATAGCAGGGAAACGCAGGAGGTCGTGAACCCCCGCCGCCACACGGCGAGCAAGTGACTGCAGAGGAGTCAGGAACATCTGGAAGGACAGACTCACACACAGACAGTGAATTTAAACGCTAAGAATGCAATCACAGCCGTCCGTCACGTGACGACAACTTAAAGTTAATGTGACTTTAAGGAGGCTCCTTACTAGACGACTCGGAGAGGTGGTTCACTCTAAGCAACCGACACTTTCCTCATCAATCATCCTTTTTAGAAAAGGTTGGCTGTTGAAGTTCACATTCAGTGTTTCTCACCAAAACTAAATTCAAGGAGGTTTCTCTAAGGTGCTACTAGTGGTGCTAGTTTTAAATGCATGCTACATCGCTGTGGTTCCATCCCCACCGGAGGAGCTTCGTTTCGTCTCACAGACTCAGCGG
The DNA here is from genome assembly GCF_023349555.1 of Cebidichthys violaceus. NCBI lineage: Eukaryota > Metazoa > Chordata > Actinopteri > Perciformes > Stichaeidae > Cebidichthys > Cebidichthys violaceus. The sequence goes on along the minus strand of NW_027176274.1, from coordinate 1,621,276 downwards.
TCGCCGGGACGCTTTGAAGCCTCGAGTTTGGAGATTTGGCCGTCGCTCTCTTGGCTGTTTTGCAGTTTTGCAGCTTCACTGTTCAGAACCAGAGGTGGTCATATGTCTCTCTCTCTCTCTCTCTCTCCCTCCATCTCCACTCTGCCTCCACTCTTCCCTCTGTCCAATGACAATGGATCTAAATCACTTTCCGGGGGGGGGGGGGGGGGGGGGGGGGGGGTCACGACTGTGCAACATTTAACCCGTTTTCCTTCATAGTTTCCAGTTTGTTTTCTTCAACCAGCTCCTGCAAACGTGTTTCCGAGCTTCTCCACCGATCGACAGACGGTTCGCTGGACGCCGCTGAAGACGTTGTTCTGGTGAGAAACACTGAATGCAAACAGAAGTAGCGGCATGACAGCGTGCATGTAAACGTATCAGAGACAGAGAGAGAGGGTGAAATGTTCCTTAAATTAAACATTTAAAAAGGCCTCAGAGTTACATCGATATCCACGTGAATTCCCCGACTTAAGATTTCACCACACACACACACACACACACACACACACACACACACACACACTTGAGGGTATAGCAGAGAGAGAGAGAGAGAGAGAGAGAGAGAGAGAATCACAAAAGAACACAAAGAGGAGGAGCGATGTACAATCAGCCCCGATGACGTCCCAGAGAGATGCTACGACAGGACATGGACTCAGTCCTGCAGGGTGGTAGAAAGCTCCGGGTCTCTTTGCACGCGACTCGTGGCTCAGTCAGGAAGCAGCTGGTGCAGGAGTGTGACCTCACGTGCACGAGTGTGACCTCACGTGCACGAGTGTGACCTCACGGCACCTCGCCCACATGGATTGTGTCAGTGCAGGTAGGAGGAAAAAACAAAAGAAGAAGAAGAAAAATAAAAATAAAACGTCCACATATACAGTCAGACCGGGTACATTCACTTGGGCGTTTTAACGCCGCGTGTTTCTTGTTTTTTTTTTTTTTTTTGCGGTCACGGAAAACTTCAGTTTCAGCTAAGAAGAAACGCCGCTCAGCAGGAGCAGCAGGAGCAGCAGGAGGACACGGCGCTCCCTCACGACAGAGGCTCCGAGCGGAAGTGGAACAGCTTCCGGCGAGAGAACGAGTGAACGAGAGAACGAGTGAACGAGAGAACAAGAGAGGAAAGGAGCGTCCACACGAGAGGGAGAGAGAGAGCGAGGCAGTCACCGACGACCTGCTGGACTTCATGGAAGCCAGAGCGGTTCGGGGTTTTGGGTCTCTCCCCCCCCTCCCCCTCCCCCTCCCCTCCTCCCCTCCCCACGAGCGGCCGGGGGTGATCACCGCGGCCTCTTCCTCGTGACGAAGATGAGGACCCTGCGGATGGCGATGAGGCGGTCCTTGAGGGAGGTCATGGCCAGGATGGTGAGCTGGGCTCGGTTCTCCAGCGGCAGGACGGCGAGCAGCCACCAGCACCAGGCCGGACCGCTGGGACTGGCCTGCAGGGGGGGAAGAAGAGACGGAGACGGTTTATCTGTCTGTCTCACATGCTCCGTGTGGACACAGCTTCATGTTAGACGTCCAGGACACCTGGAAACTAAACTCCGTAGTGATGTCAGTCTAAGTCTGAATTCATGTCTCGTTTCCTCAAGACGACAAGCACACTTTTAAAACGCTTGTTTTCTGAATGGAGTCTGTATCAATCGGTGCTATGCTAAGCTAACATTGTAGCAGCTCCATCAACACTCAACATATCGTCACATAAGAGTAAATACGCTCCGTCTCCGTGACGGGGGTCCGCTCACCTGCGGGTCGGGGTCTTTGCTGGGAAGGCTTCCGAAGTGGCTGAGGATCTGGCTCTTCATGTTGTCCTTCAGGGAGGTGAACCAGTTGTTGGCCTGCTCGTAGACGGCGTTGTGCAGCTTCAGAAGATCCATCAGCTCCTCCCCCTCCACCTGATCGGACATTTTAGATTACTTCTCAGCTACTTCATTAACAAGCGGTGAACAGGAAGTGACCACATCTGGACTGAGGAGGAGGGACGTAGAGACGCCGTACACGTGTCCGGTAGAGAACCTGTCAATCAGCGTGAAAACACACCTTCTTGTCCTCCAGGTACTCGATCTTGGCGGTGTTGTAGCCGTCTCTCTGCCCGTGGCTGAGCACCTTGAACCGCGACACGCCGATGGTGTCAACCACCGAGCGACCGTCGGGAAAGAACTTCACGTCTCGCACCTGAAACGACAGTTTGACTTCGTCTTCACGCCGGCAGAATCTCAGAAGTGATCCGACTTCACACAGCGGAGCAGAGTCATCCCGTCTCACACACACACACACACACACACTCACACTCACACTCACACTCACACTCACACTCACCTCCAGCATGCAGCCGTAGTCGGCGAAGCCTTTGAGCTCGTCCGCTATGCACATGCCGAACTGCTTGGTGCCCGTCTCCATGGAGCGGCGGATCATGAGGCGGGTAGCGAGGCTCGAACACGTGCAGCGGGCAGGTGATGGTGGGGAACGCCATGGTGCACACGAAGATGGGAACCTCCTGGTTCAAGCTGAGAGAGAGAGAGAGAGAGAGAGAGAGAGAGAGAGAGAGAGAGAGAGAGAGACAGAGAGACAGAGAGACTGTGAGGACGCGTCGGTGGAATAAAGACCACACTAGCATTCTCTCTCCTCTGGCAGCAAGACAAACTTTAACAAACTTGTGTGTGTGTGTGTGTGTGTGTGTGTGTGTGTGTGTGTGTGTGTGTGTGTGTTTGACTAACTTGGACAGCTCCTTCATCTCCTCTTCGTGGATCTTCTTCCTCTCCGCCAGCTCGTCTCCTAGGTATCGCTGCAGCACTTCCTCCATCAGCAGGGTCTTGCTGTAGCCCCTAGTGGCCAGATACTGCAATGACAACACACACACACACACACACACACACACACACACACACACACACAAGTTACAGTTACAAACTAGATCTTCATCATCATGAACAAATCTCACAGTAATAAAGCAGTGACGGAGAGGCGGGTCCTGCCGTACCTCAGACAGGTTCTCTTTGCACAGAGGACAGTTGGAGTTGTGGTCCAGGCAGCGCTCCAGACACTTCAGGCAGAAGGTGTGTCCACAGGGAGTGGCCACCGGCTCGTAGAACAACCTGGAGAACAGACGGAACAAATGAACACGCAGCGCTCCGAGGAACCTGAAAAACGCTGGAGAAACATCCTCCGGCCTGAAGTATAAGTGTGTGTACTGCTACAGTGTTTCTCAAACGCAGGTGTTGTTCATGTCGTCACCTCATGCAGAGCGAACACTCCATGTCTCCGCTGTCCAACAGCTCCGCAGGGAACGAGCGTCCAACAAACAGCGAGCGAGCGGCGCTGTCGTCTGCAGGGAGACAGCGTCACATGGTCAGCACAGTTCACACTCACACCTCAGTCCACGGCTCACTTCTCTCAGAGTGAACTCAGGCCGTCTCACCGGGTCGGAGCAGTTTGGAGGGAGGGTTGAAGACCGAGGAGGGTCCGTCCCCGCTGTGCTTCCTCTTGAGGCCACCGGGGGGCGCCGGCAGAGCAGCCAGGACGCCGGCCAGACTCTTGGTGCCGCACTCGTCTGCAGAGAGACACCCAGAGGAGAGTCTGGAGGACGGCCCGTCCACCGGAGGACTTTTAGTCACACTGAACTCTGAGTCCTGGACAGACAGAGAGAGAGAGAGAGAGAGAGAGAGAGAGAGAGAGAGAGAGAGAGACACAGAGACAGAGAGAGAGAGAGAGAGACAGACACAGAGACAGAGAGAGAGAGAGAGACAGACACAGAGACAGAGAGAGAGAGAGAGAGAGAGAGAGAGAGAGAGACAGACACAGAGACAGAGAGAGAGAGAGAGAGAGACAGACACAGAGACAGAGAGACAGAGAGACCAAAATTAACCATTATTGTAAACAATGGCATCTTCTGGTGTTCAGAGGGTTGAGTGGTCAAAGACTAAACGTCCTCACATTTCAGATGTCTCCATGTGTCTCAGTGGGGTGTGTGTGTTAGTGTGTGTGTGTGTGTGTGTGTGTGTGTGTACTAACCTGTACGGAGGAGCCCGGTCTCTGAGTGAGTGGTCTCAGGGTCCTCAGCAGGGCCGGGGGCTTGATGAGGCGGGTGGCCACCCCCCCCTGCAGCGGGTGCAGCGGCGTCGGCAGGTCCTGGTTCTCAAAGACCGAGGAGAACACCTCGCTGAGGACCTGCAGGGAGGACACCAGACCACCACGTTAACAACACACACACACACACACACACACACTACAGAGAGATCTTCTCCTTGTTCTGGGACTCCAAACCAGAAGACTGAAAGGTGAAGAAGCGATTCACCTTCTGAGCCTCCAGCTTCACTTTGGTCCAATTGGGTTTCAGCGCCACACACCACAGGTACTCCTGCAGGGCCGCGTCGTTCCGGCCCGCTTCACTCAGCGCCGTCGCTTTAAGACAGTGAGCCTGAGACCAACACGACGCATTATTAAGATTCAGGACAAAGTCACAGTTTCATAGCAGCAGTTCATGTGTATTAAGTCATCATCTAGACCTCTCCTGTGACATGAAGAACAACTCTCTGCTGCTCATGAACAGAACATCTGGGTGACACATCTGGTTCATTTCTGTCTCACCTTCGTCCACAGAGGCTTCATCCTGCAGAGGACGTTGGCGTCCTGCACGGCCTGACTGAAGCTCCTCATCTCCATGTGCAACTCAGCCCGCTGACGCAGCAGTCTGCCTGAAGAGGGCGCTGTAGACCACACACACACACACACACACACACACACACACACACACACACACACACACGGTCAGGTCGGTGGACAGACCTCCAGGTGTTTCTGGGTCCATCAGAAGTAGGGCAACGATGTAACATGTAGCTGGAGACCTGTTTGAGAAGCTTATGCAGTGAGACTAGTTTTACGGTAATATACCATATGCAGGTCTGCGCTGTTGGCACGGTGTCAGGACTGAAGGACTTCACTTCAGCTGATTGTTTGGACTCCTTTGGTACTCAACGGGGTTTTTAGACCGGCACACATCACAGCACAGTCGCCTTTGGCACTTTTCGTTGGAGGAACTTTGGATTGCAAGTAATTTGAGGAACTATTTTTTTCCAAAGTGAACAGGAGCTGCAGGAGCTGCAGGAGCCGAGTCAGCTGACACACCGTGTTTATATGCCAACAAAATATGAGGCTTCAAACAGCCTTCATGTGAGGCTGCCAGGACGGACCTTTGGAGAACTGCTGCTTCCATCACTGACGTCTTAATGTATTCTTTACACTTTCATTTTGTAGTAACGTTATTCTATAACTGGCATGCCGGTTTGGTCAATTTTCTGGTTTAAGCCGGTTTGATGGTATGTAAACCGGCTGAACCAGTACCGGTGAGTGGAGCAGGTTCACGTGTTCTCAGCGTAGACCACATGAACTATGCATGGAGTCTCCATGGAGTCCCCATGGAGGCTCCTGAAGAAGCGTCTCCGGACGTCTCCGTCTTTTGGCCGCGACGACGCGTTCCGACACTAACAACGGTCGAAGAGGTCGAATCGTCTCCGGAGCTCGGAGCAGACGGCTAGCGACCCGAGACGACGCCCACATGTCACTCAAAGAGGCCACGCCCTCAATCAGACCCAAATTTAAACCGTGACGTAATGTAAACCGTTACTGTGAGCCTGGATCTCATCCACAGAGACACAAACCGTATTCAGGTTGGATAACAGCTGTAGTTGTGTTGACATGGTGAGCTCATCACTCACACACACACACACACACACACACACACACACACACACACACACACACACACACACACACACACACACACACACACACTCCTGCTGCGTTTGTTGGGAAAACAGTGGCTGGCGGTGAGGTAGCTGTGAAGACACGCTGTCCTCGTTTCACCCTCAGTCCTCCAGACAGAAGGCATGAATCAATATTCATCGGGGGGGGGGGGGGGGGGGGCATACTGAGACGTTCAAAATGAGAATAAAAAGAGAGAGAGAGAGAGAGAGAGAGACTGGAACTTGAAGCTGTTTCAAAGACCAGAAGGGGAAGAAAAGAGGTCACTTCAACTTCCTGTGAGGATTCAGACAGACTGGTTCTGACCCGGCCCGCGATCACTCAGACACACAGACGCTCTTTATGTAGAACACCGGAGCAGAAGAATCTCCAGGTTCAGGAGAAATCCCCCCAAACACACTCAGGTCACAGCACAGTGAGCTGCTGCTTTGATAACGCAGCGCAGCACCGGTCACAGTCGGCCGCCATCACTTTTCACTGTTACCCAACGCTTCACAAAGCAGCTTATAAAACACCAGAAGTGAGGGGGAGGAGCTTATGCTCAACCCAAGCCATGCACAGCTCGAGAATGGACACCGTGCATGATGTAAGCATTTCACATACCAGGTTTTTGGTGGAAATAATAGGGGGACTAGGGGGACCCCCCCCCCCCCCAAAATAACAACAAGAGCTACACCCCCTCTCTCCCAGCTGCACCACAGCACTACAGAGCAGGGTGTGTGAGTGTGCCACTGCAGAGCAGGAGATCAGAATGTGTGTGTGTGCCGCTTAGGTAACCGAGTCTGATGCGTCACAGAGTCTCTGACCTCAGCGCAATGCTAAAATAGGTGGCCCCCTATGGGCGACACCGGGGAACTGCACTGAAAAGTAGGTCACCTGTGCAAAGAAACACTTGAGTGTGGATGAAAAGGTAAATAAACACAACTTGTCTTTGTTTGTTTGTCGCATACACAACGTGTGTGTCCTCTTACCCAGATCCACGGCAGCGTCGTACTTCTCCAAAGCCTCCGAGAGGTTCTGGTTTTTCCACAGAACCTCTCCCTCCATCCAGCACTTCCTGGCTCTGCTCTCGGTGGCGAACAGTTTGTCCAGCAGGCCGCTGAGAACCACGTCCAGTCTGCGGCCGTGGGGCAGTCCTCCGTCCTTCTTGTTCAACGCCTGCTTGCAGTGAGCACACTCCTTCACGGAGTCCTCGTCCTCCAAGCAGCTTTTGCAGAAAGTGTGTCCGCACTCCACGGTCGTGGGCTCGTGGAGGAGACGTTTGCAGAGGCGACAGGAGAACAAGTCCAACGCGTCGTCCTCTCCACATTCTCCGTCACTTTCCACCCCATCTTCTCCACCGCCGATGCTGATGCTTCTACCATACCCGTTGGACGTCCCGAGCTCTTTCTCGCGGAGAGTCCGCGCGATGGTTTCCACCAAGATCGGAAGCTCCTCCGGGCGCAGTTTCCCCAGGCTCGCCGCCGTGCAGTACGAGTCCAGCGCCTCGGAGATCCGCCCGGCTCTGGTCAGAGAGTCGGCCTTCCTCAGACACAACCTCCTGTCCGGCTGCTGGAGGTCTGCGAGCTGCGAGCTGTAGATCTCCACGGCCAGGTCAAAGTCTCCAGCGCGGTTGGCCTCCTCTGCCACCTCCAGCATGTCGCTGCAGACCTCCAGCATGTCGGCGCAGACCTCCAGGACTCCAGGGCTGCTGGACAGCGGGTGGACGGACAGCTCGTCCCGGTGAGACCTCGCTTCGGTCTCCGTCTTCTTCTTTGTAAAAGGGGGGGGGGGGGGGGGAATCTAGATGCTTAACCGGAGACGAGGCTCACTCAAAGTCTGGCTCTCACTGCTAGCCATTTCAAAAGTAGGTCATTCAGAGTCATACGACCCAAACCCGGATCAAATGGTCCGTCTTCCTGCTGTCAGGCTGGACAACCAGCTCACAACACAACACTGTCAATCTGAGCAGTACAAATACAATACTACTTCTATTCTGTATGAATATATATATATATATATATATATATATATATATATATATATATATATATATATATATATATATATATATATATATATATAAACTTTGAGTTATTTCACATTCTTTACTGTTTTGATCTTGTTTCTTCACTATGTCTCTTGCTCGCACTACGCTGCTGTAATCCTGCACATTAAATAATATTTAATTAAATAATAAAGGATTATCTTTTGTTATCTAGAGCCCCACAAACAGCCACACTCGTACCTGTAAACACCGGCTCTCTGCGGTGTTACATACTAAACGTTCCGCCTCGTCAGCCACTCCCTCTCTTCCACCTTTTTAACAGCACAGATTCGATAACGTCTCTCGGCTGTAGGAACCAGATAGTATCACTTATTAAGAGCGCATAATACAAATATAAATATATATGCATTCTACAGCAACGTTTCCGGTCAGCCGAAGAGGTGCGGTGGTTAAAGTCCTCCGTCAGTAATAAGAAGCTTATAAATTCCCATTTGGTCCAACGTGCTAACTCGGGGTGTTTTCTCTTTTAGGCTTTAAAATATCCACAAATATCTAAAATTGAAGATTCACAAACTCTCGCCAAAAACCGATGTCCCCTACAAAAAGAAAACCGTATATTATAACGAATCCATTCGCCATTGCTTCTTCTTCAACGACGAGCAACGCCCGATGAAAATAAAGCAGTCGCACCGGAGCTCTCCATCTTGGTCCGCTAGCCTGTTAGCTTCAGGAGGCTAAAAAGGTTCTGTGTGCGTCGTTCTGGATTGGGCGTCACATGACGCGCGACGCGGGCTCCCATTGGCCCGTTAACTGGCTCGCTTATATAACGCTATAACAGATATTGTATAACTTCCCAGAAGGCAACAGTGGTGGACTAGTCGTCTCTGAGTTAAAAACAAGCTCACTTATTATGTTTTAAATAATACGTGATAACACGTAATATCATTTATATATATATAGTTATATATATATATATATATATATATATATATATATATATATATATATATATATATATATATATATATAAAACTATATAACTATATATATAATACATAATAATAATAAATAATAATATCATAAATAACACATTATATCATATATATATAAATAAAACATAATAATAATATAATAAATAACACATGATATCATATATATATAAATAATACATAATAATATAATAAATAATACGTGATATCACAGTAAAATGATATCATGAATAGTTCATGTATTTTATGAAATTATATAGAATGATACATAATATAATAAATGACACGTGATATGACAGTAAAGAGTGTTCTCTTTGAGTGTAATATCACTGTCGCTGCTTCACTCAGAGTCCCGGATGTTTTGATTTGCTGTTTTGTTTTTTTATGTAATGCATTTATATAAGCAGAGTTTTTCCCTTGTTAAAATATGAAACACTAAACTATCGTGTTGCAGAGCCTTTGAGCCACAATAACGAGAGAATAAGCAGCCTGGATTCTGGAGGACCAATGAGTGACTACATGGGGCCTCCTGCTAGGACCTACTCTAACGTTTAGATATAATAACCAACAGAACGTTGTCTCTATTCTTAAATATATATACATATATATATATATAGGGTAAAAAAAATAAATCATAATAATAACAAATACAAACAGAGTTTACAAAGTGCTTTGACTGACAGAGCAAAGCTAAATGGAGGCAACATAACATATAAAGCTCTATGTATTGTATCTTATTTAACCTTTTTAACCAATGACTGATGGAAAACGTGTTTTGAGACTGTTTAGTAGTTTATAGTGTTTAGTAGTTTATAGTGTTTAGTAGTTTACAGTGTTTAGTAGTTTATAGTGTTTAGTAGTTTACAGTGTTTAGTGGTTTACAGTGTTTAGTAGTTTATAGTGTTTCGTAGTTTATAGTGTTTCGTAGTTTATAGTGTTGAGTAGTTTATAGTGTTTCGTAGTTTACAGTGTTTCGTAGTTTACAGTGTTTCGTAGTTTACAGTGTTTCGTAGTTTACAGTGTTTAGTAGTTTACAGTGTTTAGTAGTTTACAGTGTTTCGTAGTTTACAGTGTTTCGTAGTTTACAGTGTTTCGTAGTTTATAGTGTTGAGTAGTTTACAGTGTTGAGTAGTTTACAGTGTTGAGTAGTTTATAGTGTTTAGTAGTTTATAGTGTTTAGTAGTTTACAGTGTTTCGTAGTTTATAGTGTTTCGTAGTTTACAGTGTTTAGTAGTTTACAGTGTTTAGTAGTTTACAGTGTTTAGTAGTTTACAGTGTTTCGTAGTTTATAGTGTTTAGTAGTTTACAGTGTTTCGTAGTTTACAGTGTTTCGTAGTTTACAGTGTTTCGTAGTTTATAGTGTTTCGTAGTTTATAGTGTTGAGTAGTTTACAGTGTTTAGTAGTTTACAGTGTTGAGTAGTTTATAGTGTTGAGTAGTTTATAGTGTTTAGTAGTTTACAGTGTTTCGTAGTTTATAGTGTTTCGTAGTTTACAGTGTTTCGTAGTTTACAGTGTTTAGTAGTTTATAGGTTCTTCTGTTAATAAATGCACTTATAAATCTAGACAACGTGTTGGTGATCATCATTTTTAAAAGCTTCATCCTCTCAGTGTCTGGCTTCAGAGAGCTTCTCACATATCTCCACTGTATGTCTCATCATTGTACTTTTATTTAAACTATTTAGTAAATAAACTGGACTGGATTCCTTCTTTTTTTAAAGTCACAAAGTTTGACAGTAATTCAGTAAAACAAAGAATAAAGAACATGAAGTGTTGTTGTGGCTGTATGGCCATCACATGGACTATTAGAGTGACTTTTAACCGGTGAAGTGAGACCTTTGAGGCTGTAGTTTCAGGACGATCTCTGCGTCTTAACTGAGATCAACACACACGCTGTCAAACAGTACGTTGGCTCATAATCATCATTCGTTCAGCACCCCGTTTCTAACAGAAGGTTTCATAATTGACTATTTTAAATGCTCCACATATCACCAGCAAGCTTCGTGAATCTGCATCTCCCATATAAAAACCTCCCTCTTGGTAATTTTCCTAATTGAACAACGGTTGTATAAATGCCGTCTGAGCCTCTGAAGTACCATAAAGCCGCTGCTGTGCTATCAGTTCAACAGGCTCTGCAGGAAGCGTGTGTGTGTGTGTGTGTGTGTGTGTGTGTGTGTGTGTGTGTGTGTGTGTGTGTGTGTGTGTGTGTGTGTGTGTGTGTGTGTGAGATGAGTGTCCTGATAAGGTGTCGTGTAATGATATAACCTGCCGCCTCACACAGGTGCAGACATGTGCACACCTGCACTGATGCAGCTACGCCGTGTTACGCTGCTCAGCCTTATGAGACTGACCCACATTTTAGACCTCTCACTCTTTCAGCTCTCTTTTAATTCTCGACACAGATTTCATATTTTCAATAGAAATGCCAAAGCCTCGTCGGTGAAATGTGTCAGAACATGAGGTGACAATAATTAATAATTTCCCTTTTTATTGCAGCAGCCAAGAACGCGAGGAAATGACACCCCCACATCCTTAATTTAATTATGATAATTAATAATTATCTTTTCAG
>NW_027176274.1:1597443-1604943 GCF_023349555.1 Cebidichthys violaceus | reverse complement strand
CAAACCAACAAAACAAAAACCAAAAAATACTCCTTTGTGATCTGAAAGTCGTCTGTTTGAGGGAAGATGTTGATTATGTGAAAAAGTACAGTGAGGAGGAAGACAATGACAGAATACAGCAGCTTCTTCTTCTGCTGTTTTTACCAACATTTCCTCACACACTGATCAGCTCGTTACATGATGACAGTCTTCAAAATAAACTTCTGTCTTCACAGGACACAACTTAGTTAGGTTGAGGTAACAACAGTATTTAGTTATATGTACTTATATGTATTTAGGTCCTGTGTACCCACTTAAGTACACAAGTTACGTGACAAATAAATCAAAGTTGACTTGTGGTTGTTTTTCTTTGACCTGTCCACCTCCTCCTTCTTCTACTGGCCTATTTGAGAACATTCACACTGTTTTATCTTTAGTCAAATGAAAAGACCAACAAAAAACAAACGCCCTCATAATCAACAGAAACAATATATCCATTAATGATCATCGATTCGGGATGAAAATGATTGATAATCAAGAACATGTTGTTTTATAGAGAGGTGAAGTCCCGCCCCTTCAGGTGAACATGGGTAGTTAACGTCTACATATGATGTTTGTCAATTTAAAAAGATAATTTTGCTCTTCAAGAAAGCCATCTTGGATTACGGCCGTCGCCATGTTTTTTGTTTTTTTTCGCAACCAGTGAACAGGAAGTGTCCATATCTGGACTGAGGAGGAGTGACGTAGAGACGCCGTATACGTCTCTGGTAGAGACCTGTCAATCAGCGTTTTCAGACCATAAATCATCCCCTCTTTATGGTGTGTTTGACTCTAAATGGAGCATAATGTACTAAATGAACATCATGCTGTATTGAAGAAGACTGTAAACTAGAGATTGAGACCATAAACTCATGTTTACAATGTTTACTGAGGGAATAAATCAAGAGAGAAGTAGAGTCATTTTAGACTAGACTTCTATACAACCAGAGGAGTCGCCCCCTGGTGGACACTAGAGAGAATGCAGCTTTAACACGTGAAGCATCAGCTAACATCACATGTGTAATTCATGGACGAGGAATACGATTGACATATTGTTAAAAGCTGAAGCAATATGATGATTAATACAGATTATTATTAAACAGTGTTTTTTTTATAATTCCTAATAATTAAATAATTAAAACAACTTTCATCAGTTGTTGTGTTCTCAGCTCAAATATGAAGTGACAGATGGAAGCGATCAGAAAACGTCTCTTTACTGTCGTTCTGTTCTTTCGTCCAGCTGCTGCACACACAGAGTCTCTCCTGTCTCTCGTCCTCCACGGTGATGCGATGCACCTTAGAGCGCTGTAACTTCATCAGGCGCTCACTCATACAGTCACAGTCTCCTGCTGCAGGAGGGCCACTCCTATTGTTCTCTTTTAATTAGTTGTGGAAGTAATAAGAGAAAATAACTCTCTGATGCATAAAATGTGTGTAAAGCTTCAGTGAGACGCGCTGCATGCTCTGATTATAACCAAGTACACGTAATAGTCATGTATTTTTCAAGTACTTTGACCAAGTATTTCTATATTATTCTACTTTACAGTAGTACTTCAGTACAATTTACCAGTAAGTCCACAATCTTTATCTCTTTTTAGCAGGAATCGAGAGTTCATTTTGAGCACTCTTCACCTTTACTGTGTCTGTTTTCATTCTCAGATTAATTTATAGCCATAGAATATAGAATAGTTATGTTTTCACTCCTAAAATCTGACGTTGATGAAGATGTGTGGATCCAAACCATAATTCATTTGCACAAAATGACTCACGAACACGATATTTGGTGATAATTGGAAAGTTACGGAGTTCCACTTTGTGTTTTAAGCTGAAGACCAGAGGAGGACTTTACTTGTACTCCTTTTAACAAAAGACCACAGTACCTGTGTATTGTATTCTTTTTTCATTTCTATTTTCTTCTGTTGGTCAGACTGTATGGAGTCACAGGAGTGACATCAAAATAATACGTCTGTCAAAGAAGAAGAAATAAATGTCAAAATATAAAGAGGAAGAAATTAAAAAATAAAACAAAGGGAAATATATAGAAAAACAACAAATAAAATGGTATTATATAAAAATAAAAACAGATTCATTTTTATGCGATAAATAAAGGAATACTTACAAAATGTATGAATTCATAAATAAATTACCAAATAAATGTGAAAGTAAATGAAAATGCTTTGAACTATTCTTTCATATTTTGTAATAAAACACATTTATTCTCTCTCCATAAGAGCTGAGAATTTGTATTATATGTAACAGAATGTTCACAACAAATCTATAATCATATCTTTAGTTGTGTTTCACAAGTTTCAATTGTTAAAAGCACAAAAGAACAACGTTTGAAAGATCAAAAGGAACATAGAGCTGCTCAGTTCTAATTAACTCACATCTTTTATCAAAGGGACTAAAAGCACGACTCTCCTTCAAAACACAAGTGCGTCTCCAGAGAGAGCAGCACGTCCTGATTTGATCACAAATCGTGGTCGCGTGGTCGCGTTGACTTTGACTCGTGTGTGTTTTTAACGTTCCCCGAGCGGCACTTGAGCCGCATCGACCGGCGTGAGCCGCGACCGTCTGGGTCGTTGTAAAGGTGAGGGTCGGCTGGCAGGCCGGGCTGAGTTATGGGGTTAATAAGCGAGGAAGAGCATCGAGGCGCCGCGACCACAAAGTGATGTGGACTCGCTCGTTAGTGCCAGAGCTTGATTAACACCCGACAAAAACAAGGAAGGAGTCCCATTTCTTCTGTTGAAAGTCGGCTCTGGAGAAGAGACGAATGCATGTTTACGAACAGAGGACAGAGGACAGAGGACGCTAGATTAAGCAATTAGGATGGTGTTGTCCTACATTCATCCTATTGTTAGTGAATCCCATTTTAAGTTCATCTCTTGACACTTTCAGACCTCCTTGTTTGTGGCTCCGGGTTCATTTTTATCCTTCTGAACATGTAAAATATTTAAAAATGCAAAAATGTTTGGTTTCTTTTTTTTTTTAAAGTTTTCAGTTTTTCACAAAGCTTCCAGCTACAAAGAGTTTACTGCTGACTCAATCCTGAGGACATTTGTTTTCTAACAATTTCCTCCTAACAGTTAAGATAAAAGCATCTAATCCTATCAGAGAGCTTCTTAAGTGAAACTCAACATGGTTGAAAGAAGTAGGAGAAACTTAACTTATCATTTATTATTGAAATCACTACAATCAACATCTACATCATCACTATTCATAAAACGTCTGAAAAGAACTCGTGAACTCAGACTTCTTTGTCATTTGTACTTTTTTTGTCGTACATCTTTGTATTTCTGCTCCGTCCTGAAAGTTTGATGAATTATACAATTTTAGTTTCTTTATCTTTTTGTCCTTTTTTTAATAAGTACGACCATTGATATCTAAAAAGAGAGGTATTTTCATAAGCTATCTTTGGCTTCTTAGCTCTTCAGCACAATGTTCAAAACTCTCTTTTTATTTGTGTACAAACAAATCAAATTAGGAGTAATATTTACATTAGTTCGGGATTATTTTCAGCTGCGGATTAATCCACACTTGGTGCTCAAGCATATGGGGTTGATTTAAAATGAACAGTGTGTGTTCATGGTACAAACACATAAAAACACGTAACACCAAACAACCCTGTTTGGATGAATCCATTCATGATATAATGAGGAAAGTATAGAATTCATTCTTTAAGCGGCGAAAACAAAAAGTCTGCCAGATGCAGAAGATTGATCTCGTTTTTTGCTCGTTGCAGCCGGCGACGGAGGAAAACGTTGTATTTGTCTGCACAATCATATGCAATCAAACCAGCGACACTTCTACACTTTAGGAGGATGACGACCAAATCAAACACAAACCACAAACACAGGCAGCAATCAGGGACCGGCAGACAGCAGAAAAAAGCCCACAAAACATGATGAAGCAGCTGCTGCAACAAACCAATCAGTCCAAAAGAGCTGCACTGGAAACCCCCAGACTGCAGGACGCTTTCCCATCATACTCTATTGCTCATGTGTGCGTCCCACAGGTAGCAGCTGTGTCAAGGTCTACGTATACGTATGCGACCACAGGGAGACGCGTCAGCAGCAGGTTGAGGAGCTGAGCGGTGTATCGCGCACCATGACGTTACAGTCACATGCTCGGGGAAGTCATCAGATGGACGGCAGTGGAGCAGGAAAGAGTCGAGCGTCTTCATGTTGAAGCTGGACTTAATGAACATGAGGACAAAGCTACTGACCTACACTGCTCCGGTTATCTCGTTCCCACAACCATCGGAGAGATTGAAACCGTGCAAGTTTAGATTCCCTCGATCGCGTGGATCATACGATCATATGGTCATACGATCGAGTAGTTTCAGATTTAACTACTAAAAATGTGACACAAACAAACACTTTCCTCCAGTCGATCGCTGTTCATGCTGCTTGTGAAACGAGAAGTCAACGTTGATTTATTTGCCACGTAACTTCTGTACTTCTGTAGATATTTTAACCCCGAACCAAGATCAAGTCTTTTCCTAAACCTAGCTAATTATTTCATGATCTTTCCCAAAGCTAACTAAGTAGTTTTGTTGTTTTTACTCTTTAATAACCAAGTTGTTTCCTGTGAAGACGGAGGTTTATTTTGAAAAGACTTGAACGAATGAATACGTTGACATAAGCTATTACACAAATGCACGTATCCAGGGCCGGTAAATCAGAAATTCACTTCATCACGGCACCAAGACGAACATTTTCAAATCTCAAGTCTGGTGCCTATTTTCTTTTGACGAGTTTCTGCAAATTCGGTTAAAAATGTGCGTTACATTTGGATGAAAAACCTGAATATAGGCTCATTATTTATTCGCTAAATCTGTTTCCTTTGCACTTTGTCACATTTTGCATTCATCAATAAACCAACATTTCCACCTTTTTGAGATATTTCAAGATCATTTTGTTTAATGTTCAGGGTTTTAACCCCGGCTTCGTTACTCCAAAGTTCTAGCTTTCGAAACGATTCTTAGGAAAACCTGTGGGTGATTTTGGGAAACCGTAAAAGGTCCATTGTGTTGTACAACCGTCATCGTTTTTGTCTGTGGCTGTTAAATCCTAGAAAAGACTAGAAAAGACAGTCAGTCGAAAACATCACACATAAGCAGCACTTCAGAGCTGAGATTTGACTCCTAACTGTCTGAGGAAGCTCTTTGAAACAGAGACATCTATGAGTGGGTTTGTAGGACTTAATGAAACACTCCGCTGTTCACACACACACACACACACACTGGTATGTATGAAAGGAGGCGCTAATAGAGTTGAACCTGAGAGCTTCACTGGTCCCTGAGTGGCTTCATGAGGAACCTCGTTTTTCATTATTTCAGAGCAGCGGAGGAAGGTCACCACTGGACCGAGCGTACACTATAGTTACTACTTATGAAGCACACACACACACACACACACACACACACACACCTTTAGGCCTCTATATACTTCACCAACAATGCAACCTAAAAATTACATTCCGGTACACGGCGACACTCGTAATCCAAGAGGCTTCACAACGGTAGTCCACAAACCGATGAGTGACGTCACGATGACTACGTCCACTTCTTATATTCAGTCTATGCTTCAACCATCCGGATAGAAATATCATCGCACAATATCAAAAAGACGTTCACGTTTTACCGCAGTTAAGTTAACTCTTATTTCCCAAGTCCAGACAAACGTGGTGGCTGAAGAAGACGTATCGCCTTCCTTGATTCTACGACACAAGAACGAGATAAACGTGTAATTGTGAATAAAAATATGAAATAATGCAAAGTGACATAAATATAGACATTGATAATAAAACCAACAATAAAACAGCTATATTTGAAAGAACAATCAATACAGTGGTTTGTTGAATTGGTGCCGACACTATGCTTCATGTTCTGATCTATATGTACCACTTGGTTTTGTAACAGTGTGGTTGTGTAAGTACCGTGGAGTGGACCATGTCTGTCTTTCAAAATGAGAAAGTGAACGAGAAGCTCTTCAGCTGCTTCTCTGTGGCTCAATTATTCCTATTTCCTTGGTTTCTGTGCAGGCCAATCACACTAGATGGCCTGTGATTACCAGACCTTCAAATGTGCTGCTCACCGGGAAGATTCAAGAGTCAACAGTGTTTGTGTTCATTGCTTTATAATATTATTTTTATTTATTTTTATCTCTGCCCAAAGACAAGGAAGCTGGGCTCAATCAGTCTGCTGAGGAGCTCTTCTTAGTTTACAGATATGGTTGATTTGAAAATGTAAAATAAATAAAATCAATGGTTTAGAAAATCAAGATGAACTGAATTAAAAAAAATAATAGTATAATACATAGACAGTCAATGAGCTTCAAGGTGTATTTATTTTGTATTTCCTTTATTAGCTGAAAATGTTAGGGACAATGATTTTTTTAAATTCTGAAACAAAAAATCTAATTAAAGTGCCAAGAGCAGAGACAATTTGACAAGCTGTTAAAGATGAACTCAACACTTGAACACATCTTTTAAGCTTTAAACTAAATTATACGACTGTGCTATGATGATACACATTAATGCTGGTACTAAAATGGACATATCTTACCAAAATAAGCATTTCTTGGTTGAAAATTACCTTAAAATGCCATCTACTGTTGTAAATCAGCTCTAATGTGCGACGCTAATTCTGAGCTATACAGTGGACCCTTTTGGACTAATCTATGTCTGATGTTTTTACTGTTTCAGTGACCGCTGTGTAGCAAAACAATCACAGCACAGATCATTTAGTGGCCGGCCACTAACGCTAGCGTTAGCTAGCGTACCAAGCTAACGGTAGCTAGCTAACGTTAGCTTGGTAATCCCACCATGTTTTCATGCTAACGTTACACTGGAAACACGTTTTAAGACTACAGCCGGGAGGAGAGCAGACGGACGCTCTCTGATAAGGTGGCACTAAGTAATGCGCTGCATGGCTGAATTGGAGCAACAACTTTGTTATTTTGTTTATGAGTCAAAGTCAAAGTTTATGGTGAAAATAAGAACATAAGTGGTGTTGCTTAGTACAGAATTACGGGACAAATAAGTCAATTTTAGGGTAGAAATAAGAACATAAGCAGCGATACTTAAGTACGGAAGTTACGTGACAAACAAGTCGATGTCCACTTTTGGTTCCACAGGACATGACCAGCGGTCTCCTGGGTTAAAATCTGTTTTTGGACTCATCCATCAACCCCGATTTTATTATTGCTCTTTATACTATGTCACGTGTCCTGGTTTATGATTATGTGGATTATATATGAATTGATTACGTGGAATATATACAGTTATAGTGCGATACTTTTCTGAGGTCTAGCTACAAACAGTGTGAAAAAACAGCCTGAATAATTTGATTAGTTGTTGATCAGTGGAGCTTTAAAAACGCTCCCCTACAGCAAAAAAGAGTTAAATGTGTTCACAAAAAAACAAACACATAAAGTGTGATAATGGACGACAGATGAGATGATATTTATGTTTAAAGCC
>NW_027176274.1:1422443-1592443 GCF_023349555.1 Cebidichthys violaceus | reverse complement strand
AGGAGAGAGGGAAGAACCAGGCATACATGGTTATTAAAGTGATAAACATAACATAACACAACACAACACCATGAACTACAGGACGACCTGAGACATGAGTCAGGTCATCTGTGACAAAGTGTCTTCAGGAACAGACTTCTGTTGAAATCTGATTTTAGAGTTTCTGTACTTTATGCAACAACAATGAACGCTACAGATAACAGCTGTGCAGTGAAAGCAGCGAGTGAACAATGTGTGTCTCTAATATTCAGACTATACAAACAGTTATTGATCTGAACTTGTGTTTCCCTGCAGGAGCAAGACCAGAATGTGTTCAAGAGAGTAAGTTGTCTCCACCTCAGCTCTGCTTATGTCTCATATCATCTTCAGCTCTCTGACCCGCTGAGCTTCTCCTGTCTTTCAGTTCCTGTTTCATTATTCCAAAGCGCGCAACTCTGTGGGAGCTGCGCAGCATCAGGTGAGCTCACTTCTGTCTTTGACTGCGTCTCCGTCTCTGAATGTCTCTGGTGTTGTTGTGAACAGCAGCAGAGGAGCAGAGAGAACACGGCCTGGTCCACAGAGACGCTTCTTTAAACGCTGAAGTCAACCACGAACAGATCAAGTCTGGAGATGGAAAACATAACCTGAAGCAGATCAAAGTGAATGTTTGAAATGTCAACACTGTTCAGTCAGAGTCAGCTGTTGACTAGTTGGTTCTAGTTGACACTTTAATTAACCCGTTTAAAATGAACCTCATATGTTCCTTATTACAGCTGCTTCACAAGAATCATCACAACAACAATATTTCATATTCTAACAGACGTGGTTTAGATGATTCAAAGCTTATTGGCTAGAAAACGTCCAAAACAAGCTCAGTTAGTTCATGGTTTTCACTGCCGAGTATAAAACCACATTTATTATAAAAAACATTTTAATTTTACAAAAGAAGCCAAAGCTTTCAAATGTTGTCCAAACACAAAATAGAACCTTTAGAAGACCTCAAGGAACAAGGAACATAACTACGAAAGCCATAATAATAGTAATCATAACTTAGCATGTGATTACATATCTATATCTATATATACTGTATATATACATGTGTGTGTGTGTGTGTGTGATGCCCTCTAGACATCAGTGTGTCCTCTCCTCTGTCCTCCAGTCTCACTCGGTTCATCCCTTGATGAGACTTTCCCCCAAACTGTCCCAGAGGAGAAACAAGAAGGTGTTACTGCTGGTAAGAAATCACAAAGACACACTCACTGTTCTTCTTCTGAAGACTGAAGCATTCTGGGTAACAACAGCCCTAATATACAGCGGTCTTCTTTTGGCCTGTGTCATATAGACCACGCCCTCTTTCTGTCCAGTTTATAATTAATATTCTCTTTAAAGGATCAATAGATAAAACTGCAAACATCAGATCTGTAAGCAGGACACTAAATACAAACGTAAGAACGATTATGATGGAAAGCACAACAACCAACTTCAGTGCAATGTTCTAAAAGTTATAATAATTAGCAAAAAAGTAAACTGTAACTCCTCCCACTTCTGCAGGAAGAACCGCAGAAACAAACGTTCATATTATGTGCAAAATATCTTTAATATCAGAGCCAATACCTCTCATATATCACACACTATATTTGTATTTTACTTTCTGTGTGGTACTTATGTTGTCATTGACTTTATTAGTTTAATTGTTCTTTACCTATTTTACTTCTGATAAACTCCGTTCTTCATATTCTTCTGTCGAGTCTTTGATGAATCTGGATCCATTTCATCTCATCAAAGATTAAGAGAAAAGTCTGAACAAACAAACGTAAACTTGAATCTTCTTGATGGATAATATCTATATAATAATGCAGACCTCAGACCATGTTCCTCAGGCTGAGGATCCATCAACAGCTGCAGAACGTTAGTGAAGAATAACAGAGCGCTCAGCGTCTCTCCTCCAGGACGATCTTTAGAAATCACATCAGTGCTCAGGGTTCGATTTACTGCCTCTTGACTTCTCCTCTCTCCTCCTAATGAAACAGAAGATTCGAGGTCTGCCGGAGGGAACGCTGTAGAAGAGCGATATCTACAATAACGCCAACGAAGGAAATGAGGCCGACGGAGAAGAAGAAGAGGACGGCGGGAAGCCTCCGGGCGGAGCGGCGCTCACCACGCGACGTCTGCCACCAGAAAATTCATTAATGTACCGACGGAAACACACAAAACAAAGAACCGTCAGATCACAGTCAATGTGGACCGAGAGTCACCAAACAAAACACTCAGAGTATTGTGCTGAGGACGTCCGGGTCACCAAAAGAACAACGGGACGGATGATTGTGGCAAAGAGGTGAACTCACATTTAATTCAACAGATTCAAATGTACATTTTTGTGACATAAATATCATGAAACGTAATAAAAAAAAAAAAAAGTTACAATTTGTCTTTTGATGCGTTCTGTGAAGATGTCGGGTTTATTTAAAGCGTCCTGGAGCAGGACGGAGCTCTGCACACGGCTACAACATGAGACCTGTGCACTGGTAAGAAGGACACGCCGTCCCCTCCGGGTCTCTAATAGTCCTCGTCCTCTGAGTCCTCGTCCTTTCCCGTAGGAAGCGAACATCTGATGGACGACATCAGCTTGTCCTCGATCTGCTTCTTGGGGTTTTCCTCCAGGTCCGTCTTCACGGCTCCGGACTCCGATAACCTCCACTCCAGCTCTGGACGGGAACCGGAACAAACACAGAATTATATATATATATTATATACAATACAAGACTTTAGTGGGTGTGTTCAAGCTCCTCCTACCGTCGACTTTGAGGTTCATGCCCCCGAAGACCAGCGGCCCGATGAACTGGGCCTTCATCTCCCCCTCCAGGTAGACGAAGACGGTGGGCAGGTTGCGGTCGGGGTAGTTGGGGATGCAGGTGGTGGAGATGGACTTGAGGAACTTGGTCTGGGGGAACTTCCGGGCCAACGAGCTCAGGTGCTGGTTGATGAGCGAGCACAGAGGGATGCTGGGAAAAGGAGACGGACGGAGACGAGACATCGGACAGACGGTGGTGAAGGTCAGAGTGAGGCTGAACTGATCAACTAATCTTAATCTCTGACTGTTTAGACTCACTGGCAGGTCTGACCAACAGTCCAAAACAAGACGTTACATTCACAGTGAAGCAGAAACATACATAGTAACAACGCATAAACGATAACTAACTCATATAATATATATATATATATATATATATATATATAATAACTCATATCCCACCAGAAGGTATTTTGGATTGAAGTTTCCCCAAAACTACGACAGTCAATCAGGTTCCATATAAGATAAGAAATGGAACAATTACAAAGCCGGGGAGGAGTTCATATTCAGAGAAAGAAAAATCTGAATTTCAAAGATCTAAGTTGTAATTTTACGAGACAAAAAAATAATAATTCTCTGAAATTATTAAGTCATAAATTTGCAAAAAGAAAATGTGAAATTCTGTAAGATTAAAGTCACAAAGTAAACCGCCTAAAGTAGAGTCTGGTGATGAAAATATGAGAAATATGCTTTTTCTTTCATCAACATAAATAAATATTAACGTAATTAATATATTTTGCACTTGGCGACCACACTGAAACAGAACACTGAACCCAGAGCAGATTCGGTCACCTCAGCTACACTCGTGTGTTTCTGTCCTTTTAGACACAAGAATGTTTTTGTCTCCACGTCTTTGTTCAAGTCCTCTCCTTCATTAAACTACATACCCGGGTTTGTAGAGGTGCAGCACCACCCAGATGGCCTCTCCGGCCTTGTTCACCTCCTTGATGTAGTCCTGCCCGGAGATCTCAACCATCTCCCCGAAAATGTTCTTCATCTGAGTCGCCTTCCACTCGGCGAGACGCTTCTGTCTGCGAGGAGACGCAGGACGTTTAGAGGGTCAGTTAGACTAAAGTAACCTCTACAGCAGACCGTCTGCTCCTTCTCCACTTACTTGTACAGCTCAATGGCGGCTTCATCGTCTTCACCGAACTCGTCTTCGTTCTCCTCCAGCTCCTCCAGCGTCATGTCCTCGTACGTCTTCACTGTTCAGAGGAGCAGCAGCAGTCACTACATGCTCTGGAGTCAACCGGACTCAGTATTTCATATTTCATGTAATGTCCATGATGGTCATGAGTACGCCTCACAGAAGACGCCGTGCTCTCCGGGACGCTTCCTCTCTTACCGACAGACTGCTGCTGGAGGGCCAGCTCCTCCTCTTCCTCATCTTTAGGCACCTCTTTGGGAGGAAGAATGCCTTTCTTCCTCAGGATATCGTTCCACTCGGTGTCTTCGTTTGGGTCCTGCAGGGAAAACAAAGAAGGAATACGAACAATGTTTCAGCTCTGGTGTGTGATTCATTCGTTTGGTAAAAAGAGTGAACGTTAGCACCAAGTGTGTGGCGTGAATCAGCAAGTTTCACTTTAAAGCGATGGAGCAAAAGCAGAATGTGTCTTTAAATCTGATACAAACACTGTAGAGAGACAACAGCCTCGTTGAGCTTTACTAACTATTGTTCTGCTGGAGACAAAAGAACGTTTAGCTAACAGGTTCAAATCAGTCAATGTGAACATTTGCTGTTTTCTCTTTCCTGTTGATTCAAACACTTTGGGTTTTTTAGCAGTCGTCATAATCCCCCCCCCCCAAAAAAAACATAGACGACATTAACTTGTCTTCGATCTGCTTCTTGGGGTTTATTCATCATACTAAATATAAATAAATAAATAAATAAATATATATTTATTAAAATATGTATACAAATATATTTATATATACTATTTAATGT
Organism: Cebidichthys violaceus; assembly: GCF_023349555.1. NCBI lineage: Eukaryota > Metazoa > Chordata > Actinopteri > Perciformes > Stichaeidae > Cebidichthys > Cebidichthys violaceus. Next base: position 1,587,668 of record NW_027176274.1, on the reverse strand, counting down.
ATTCAAAAAAAATAATCCACTAAATAATATAAACGTATTTGTGATATAAATACATACATATTAAATGGGCAAAATAATACATTAAATAATTTAACTTTATTACAACGATAGTGATAATAATAATAATAATAATAATAACAACAATAATTATATACATACAAAAATGTAAATGCTCAACACTTAAACTTATTTTGTAGTTTTTAAACATTTTGTAGACAAGAAAAACATTGTATTAAAATATAAAAAAAATAAATAATTTCCACTAATATTATCAATATTTACATTGTTCTAAGCTGTTTATTAAAATAATATGTGACATGATCAAATTGTCACCAGTTACATTTCTTTCTACCAACTAACATGAATTTTATTTTATTATTATTTTATTATAAATTATATTTTATTATTATTATTTTATTTTATTATTAATTCAATTGTATTTATTTTGTATTATAAATTATATTTTATTATTTATTATTATTTTATCGCAAAACGTTTCAGTTTTAGTAAGACCATTATTTCACGCCAACATATTTCTCTTTACGTCTCTCTGACGGGTTAGATGAAGCACTTCGCTAGCTAGCTAACAGTCACGATAACATTGAAACACGCCCAGCTGCACCGCTAGCTTACGTTTCTCAGCTCTGCTCTTAAATCATCTCAACTATCAACACCGACATTAACCGACGTCACACCGTCTCGTTGAACAGCGTCACAAACACACACACACACACACACACACACACACACACACACACACACACACACACACACACACACACACACACACACACACACAGTGTAGAAGTCTCGTAGAGTTAAACTAACCTGCATTTTGACAGAAAGAAGCTTCCTCAGGAATCACACCGCTGCTCTCCTCCCAGAACCGGAACCGGAAAGGACCGCAGACGGACCGATTCCGGCAGGAAACAAAAAGGTTATGACTGTTTCAAATAAGCACAAAACCCGTCCAGGGTTTAAAAAAACACTTTGACTAAGTATATCTGAAAACGAACACAAACAGTATATGTATACATGATTTATGGTGGAAAGTTCTGTTTACAAAGTTGAGGAACTCATGCGCTGTGGGGGTACGACAATAATAGAAGCGACACCAACTTCCGGGTGATTCTCACATATGACCCTATAAGGAGTGTGAGCGCAGCATTCCATTTGTGGCTGCCGAGAGCGAGAGCAAACAGGTGCGTAAACACACACACGCACACACGCACACACACACACACACACACACACACACACACACACACACACACACACATAATTAAATTGGTCTATTTATTCTCGATAACAGGTGGAGAAAGACCAAGAAAAAAAAAAAAAATATATATATATATATATATATATATATATATATATATATATATATTTATATATATCATCTAAAATATAGTGAAAAAATATTTTAGTTTTTGATAAAAATATTAGTTATTATCATTACTGCATAAATAGATACGTTTAAATTATGTATTATTGTTAATATTACTGTTATTATTATTAACTGGGATACCATTAGCCTACTTTAATTAAAAAAAACATATAAATATATATATATATATATATTTATATGTTTTTTTTAATTACAATAAACATTACATATTTTTAAAAAAAACAGCAAACACAGTATACCATACATTTAGTATTTAAAGCAGAGGTGAAGTTCTAGATGTTACATTAATAATGTACAGAAGATCACTTTATAATCTTATTCCGGTTGCCCCGCCTCCGCCTCCACCACAGTCTATGTGTATTGATCATGACTGATAATACTTTGATTCATACTTGGTATAAGTGTGTTTCTGTGTTGTCGTCAGGTAAACTCCGTTAGTCCGACTAAACGCTGACTTGTATTAACTCAACGCACAATCATCTTTTCTTCATGAGCTCATGTTTTTGTATATTGTGCAGCAAAGAGTGGAGCAGAAAGAACAATTGTTTTATAGGCCGTTATTTTACATTGAAGTTTAAAATAACGGCCTATGAAACAATACACAATGCAGACATAACAGAATTGCTGTGCAGTACGTTACTGTAACACATCAACAACTCACTCACAACTTGTGTGAAGTAAACAAATGAAAACAACTGAAGTGTTGATGTGTGGTACATTGTGTACTTAAAGCTGCTATGAGGAACGTTCATTGTGTTGATTGTGTCGCCCCCTGTGGACTAAAGCTGTAGTGTCTCTGAGCGCATGATGAAGGTTCCTCACTGTCACTTTGAAGTGAGGATGTGAACGTATGAAATGGAGCTAACAGGACTGTCTTCATGTGAAATCTTGGGTTGATCGTGTTGAGATCTAATTTAAGCTGCGACCAGTTTCACTTGCTTAACTTCCTCTTCGTCTGCTTCCTCTTCTTCATGCCGCTCTGAACTAAATGAATATCTGGTTTGTATTCAGTGCTGGTCTGACTCTATCAGAAGTGGATTTATAAAATGGTTCACCAGAAGCCTCAGTGCGTGTCAACGTGGTTTCATTAATAAATTAAAGTCCACTAAACAGGAAGAAAACAAAAACCTGGCAACCAAAAGGAAGCACTGTTGGAGAGAGAAGCTCTTCCTCAATGACACGAGGAACATTCACGTCACAGATTCAACTGTCAAAGAGTTTAATGAGCTTCAAGATTACAAATACTCCTGTGTTTCTGTATATGTACCCTTATATAACAACTGTAACGTTGTGTTAGTACTCATATTCATATGATTTGTACTTTTTTATTTTGGTGCTTTGGCAACATTGTTTATTTCTGAAACCTTGATGTCAATAAAGCCATATTTTATTTTACTAAATTTCATTAAATTTCATTGTATTTTATTTCATTTTATTTTATTTTATTAAATTTCATTTCATTTCATTTCATTTCATTTCATTTTATTTCATTTTATTTTACATAAACACTTTATGATTTTGTCCATGACTTTCTGACAGTATAGAAGAAGAGATTTATTCTAGTTTATGTTTAGATGCTTGCATTGAACTTGAAGTCTATTATTTGTAAATGATGATGAGTAGACTTTCAGTCTGCCGTCATGTTGCGCTGCTGTATTCTGATTTGCTGTCATATATAAATACATTCTTCTGGATTTTACATCTTCTTCAGACCGTAGCATTAATATGCTGATTCATTTACCGTTCAGTATTCAGCAGCAATGGAAGCAGGAAGAGAGAGAAAGTTTAGAGCTTCTTTGACTTTCATCATAACGACAAACACTTTGTGGATGATTCACGCGCTGAGCACCTGAACACCGTGTCAGCCAATCACAGGAGGGCAGCGACTCTCTGCCGGAACTGAAGGAAAGGAAAAGTTGGTGAAATGCAGAAGGAAAAGAACTGGAGGAGCTCTCACTCTGTACCTGTTTCTGGAACCACAAACTTCATCTGAGTGTCTTTTGGTCGTTGTAGTTCTTTTTCAATCAGTACGTCATGTTTCAGTTCCCTATTTACAGAACAATAATACAATAAATTAAGACTTTTAATAAAATTATACAGTTTATTAAGTGACTTTATGTTGTAGATTGTTCAATTATTATTAACATTATTATTAGTATTCATGCTATTGTCAATATTTATATATTCTGAGAATGTGACTGTTAATTATTTGTATATTCAACATTAATTCAACATTAATCAATGTGTTACATTAAGCTGCTTGTTGCAAAATACCAACAAGTCTGAACAAAATCCACTGTTGCACATTTTTGCAGTAACACTTTACTTTACTTTACTTACTTACTTTACTTACTTTACTTTACTTACTTACTTTACTTTACTTACTTTACTTTACATACTTACTTTACATTACTTACTTTACTTTACATACTTACTTTACTTTACTTACTTTACTTTACATACTTACTTTACATACTTACTTTACTTACTTTACTTTACTTACTTTACTTTACATACTTACTTTACTTACTTTACTTTACTTACTTTACTTTACATACTTACTTTGCTTTACTTTACTTACTTTACATACTTACTTTACTTACTTTACTTTACTTACTTTACTTTACATACTTACTTTGCTTTACTTTACTTACTTTACATACTTACTTTACTTACTTTACTTTACTTACTTTACTTTACATACTTACTTTACTTACTTTACTTTACATACTTACTTTGCTTTACTTTACTCACTTTACTTTACATACTTACTTTACTTACTTTACTTTACATACTTACTTTGCTTTACTTTACTTACTTTACTTTACTTACTTTACTTTACATACTTACTTTACTTACTTTACTTACATTACTTACTTTACTTTACATACTTACATACTTACTTTACTTTACTTTACTTTACTTTGTAGATTAGCGGTGTTTTTGTGCAGCACAGAATAAACTAAAGATAGGAGGTGTTATGATTTTAAAGCCCTTATTTATATTTATTATGTGTGATTGGGACATGTTGCAAATTATTTTCATGATATAAGTTTTCATTGAGACAATCCTCATGAAAACAGATCATTCGTCACAATGTGAATGTTTCTTTATTTAGACTACCACCACATTTAAACTTACTAAGCCTTTACATTCAGACATGAATAATATAAACATGAGCATTGTGAGGATTTGTGATTCTGGGCTCGCCATTTTTTTTTTATCAAACAAATCATCTTTATTCATAAAATAAATAAATAAATGTAACTCCATTACAACTATGGTGATAATATTAATACAATGTTTTATAAAACATTTAAAACAGAGGGTTTAATGTTAAATTATGACCGACACATTTAAAATACCAACACATTTAAAATACCAACATGTTCAAAACTTAAACGTTTCTTATTTTATTTTTTAAACATTTTGTAAACTTACTAATAAACATTGTTATCGTTATATTATTTCATTATTATTTAAAAAAAAGGCCCAAGAACATTTCCACTAATCTTATTAATGACATAGTTCCAAGTCTTTTATTAACACATATGTGTGTGATGGTTAATCTGTCACCAGTTAGACACTTTTCTTTCTACCGACTAACAAGAGAAAGAGTCTCCAGTCACCAGATTCAGCCTCAGAGTGAGTCATCATCTCTATAGACGGTCTTCGCTGGTGGTGTCGGCTACAGCTGCTGTGAAGGAGCAGACTGAGGAGAGGAAGTGAGAAACCCGCAGCTGTCGAGGGGCCGCAGGACAAGACTCATGGATCAACCCGAACCCACGCACCTGTAGCACCGACCGGGCCGCTCCAGAGCCGCGGGGACGGGCGGACGAGACACTTTACGCGCCGCCGCTGCGGAACACCGAGGACGGCGGAGGGCATTCCTCCAGGTCCACTCCCTGCTGGGAAGTAACACGATGTGGCTGAACCCGGAGGAGGTTCTGCTGAAGAACGCGCTGAAGCTCTGGGTGACCGAGAGGAGCAACGACTTCTTCCTCCTGCAGAGGAGGAGAGGCCACGGGGAGCCCACGGGACGGATCACAGGTACAGAACCCCGACTTTAGACCTCAGTACAGGAGGCACAGAACCAGCGCAGACCGACTGGTAAACAACAACAAACACACACATAGAACCAACAGGAACACAAATCACAAAGAACCCTAAAGAGAACGAGCACAGAGTCCACAAGGTCTGATCCAAACTTCAGGATGATTTAAATCAGAGTTCACGGGAAAGTCCCCGATCCGCATAACTCAGTCTGTTACCAGGAGGCGGCCAAACCATTCCACTGTGGGCCAAACACAGAACAATAGAACCATAGAACCATAGAACATGCTGTACACCAGAGACACTGCAAGAACACCTAGGATGTTAAATGTAGAGTTGATTTATTATAGATGCGTTCTATTCTAGTAAACGTTCTCACTTCCTTTATGAGTGTTTCACTCGGGTCTCAGAGCAGAGATCAGAGCAGAGTGACACCTCCCTGCTCGGCTGTTCAGGGGTCAAAGGTCTCCCGGCGTCACCGACAGCCACTCACTCCTCTGAGGTTTAATTAAGCTCAGCTGCTCACGGTCCAGACTCTGAGCTCTACTCAGAAACAAAGAAACCTTCAACCGCGAGGTCAAATGTCCCGGTGCGCTGTGGTTCTGTTGCTGTGGTTCTGTTGTTGTGGTTCTGTTGTCTAATGTTTACGACGTTTTTCCTAAACCTGACTTTAGTTTTGTTGCCTAAACGTTTGACCTTTTGAGCAGTTTAGCCTTTTCTTCCCAATGTTCATCAGCTGCTTGGTCCATCACCTCAGGAACCTTTACCTGGTCCTGGACCAGTGTCAGTGTAGTCCTGATCCTCTATATGAACCAGTTTCAGTGTAGTCCTGATCCTCTACATGAACCAGTCTCAGTGTAGTCATGATCCTCTATATGAACCAGTCTCAGTGTAGTCCTGATCCTCTATATGAACCAGTGTCAGTGTAGTCCTGGTCCTCTACATGAACCAGTCTCAGAGTAGTCCTGATCCTCTATATGAACCAGTCTCAGTGTAGTCATGATCCTCTATATGAACCAGTCTCAGTGTAGTCCTGGTCCTCTATCAGACCTCCATAAGTACAGAGACCATCAGAGAGAAGATGGTCTGTTTCTACAGAGTTATTCTTAATGCTCGTCTGTCGGATTCTGGTGAAACCAGATGAACTCATGCAGGTTCACCAGAACCTCCTTCAGCTCAGACTCCAGCAGAGACCTGGTCCACCGTGGACAGACCCAGATCCTCCAGCAGAGACCTGGTCCACTGTGGACAGACCCAGATCCGGAGGGAGGAGGAGAGCTCAGCTCCCGGCAGCAGCGTCTCCTCCTCCTCCTCCTCCTCCTCCAGGAGCAGAGCTTCTCTTGTACTTGTATCAAAGTATTTCTATACTTGCTACTTTTACTAAAATATCTGGCTACTTCCTCCAGTTGTGTGTGTGTGTCGTTTCCTCTTTCTGGCTTCCTCTCTGTGTTTTCAGGTCTTTTCATCAGACACATTGTCCGTTCGGTAGATTTCCGTAGTGAAGGACGCCACATGTCTCTTGGCGTCCTTCTCGTCTTCACTCTCCCTCCCTGTGGGGAAACCCGGCCAGAGCGCTCCTCTTAAAACAGAATAGTAGGAACTTCCTGTCCGGGGCTTTGCTTTGTGTACGCGTTTGTTACCAGAGCGAGGCGGGTCAAAGGTCAAGTCCTGTTGTCCCGTCGTCCAACGTTAACTAATTAAAGGAGCTTCTCTGCTGGACACACAGTCTGTTTCATAGCTCAGGTCTGACTTTAACGTGATTATAGCTGTGAAGATTCAAGATTCAAAGATTCAATTAGGACTTCTGAGAAGAGATGAGCAACACAACATCTGCAGCGGATCACACCTTCACACCTTCACACGGTCTGTGTGTTTGAGTTCCTGACTGTCTGCTCGTCTTGAACGCACCTTTTTATTCAGCTTTCAACACAAGAAAGAGACCAGCAGATAAACGATGCGTTCAAGAGCCAAACGGACACGGCGGTGTTGTCGATGTGAGATTTGTGCTCCTCCTCAGCAGAAAGGAGGCGATGATTCACGCTGACTCCTCTCTCTGGACGGTTCAGGGTGAGTCTCTTCAGGCCTTTGTGTCGACTGACTGATGCTTTTGTGTTGCCGGGGTGCCGGATTCAGAGCTCCAGACGGGTCGACTCTGACTCTCGGATACGGTTTACATTTGGCCGAGAGCCAGAGGGGGGGGGGGCTTTTTATCTTCTCACATCTCCACCAGCAGAGGCTCCATTGAAGCTCATGTTGCTATCTCACCACTCAGATCAGATCAGAGGGCGGGTCGTTCATTGAGGCAGAGCATCCACCAATCAGAGCTCTGTGAGGAGCTGCTGGCAGCTAGGGGCGGGGCTTAAGTGTGTGTGTGTGTGTGTGTGTGTGTGTGTGTGTGTGTGTGTGTGTGTGTGTGAGGTTAGCGTAGCAACAATAGCATCAGTTCTATCACATCTGGACAGTATTTATTTATTGATAAAGAACAAAGAACAACACTGAAAGCTCCTCCACGTATCCTCAACGTTCTTCACTCAGCGTTTGATTGACAGATGGTTCATCCAATCACCTGCTGGACGTGTCCCTGCAGGTTTTACAGGCCGACGACCTCAGAGCCGTTGAGTTAAATGTCGTAAAGTCGACCTCCGGTATGCGGGGGGACTGGTGCTGGTCCTCCTCCTCTCAACATGTAGACGCTCTCTTTGTGTAGCGGAGATAGAGATCTGGCTCAGTCAGCTCTTTGACATGCAGGTTGAACTCGTCTCCTTTCAGACTAGAGGAAAGAAAACATTTATTTTACTACGGTGTCTGTTTGCGTCTGTAGATTTCTCTTAAATTCACCAAACGTGACCTTTACACAATGCCTCATGTTGACTGAATTCACCTGTAGAGTCTTCTACATGTCTGTAGTTTAACTAAACCTCTCTTTAGGACCTTCTCTCTATCATTGACTTTGCTTGGTTCCCTGACTCTCTGCGGTTGTGTGGTCTCTGCAGGTCTGCTGGTGGGGGCTCTGGACACGGTGCTGGACTCCAATGCCCGGGTCTCACCCTTCCGCATCCTCCTCCAGGTCCCCGGCTCCCAGATCAGCTGGGTCATCGCCAGCGGTGAGCCGAACCATCGGGATTCCTTTTTGGTGAGGGTTTGTGTTTAGTCTCGGGTTTGTCCTCTCATCTGAATCTCCTTTTTTTCTTTCCTTTTTGTCCCTCAGGAGCCGCCGTAGAGGAGGTGAACAAGCACTGGGACTGGCTGGTCCACAACCTGCTCCACTCTCTGTCTGTGTTTGAGAATAAAGAGGACGTGGCCAGCTTTGTCAAAGGGAAAGTCAGGGTGAGAAGACCTGACAACTTCTGATTCTGTGGGTTTAAAAAGGGGGTTTAGTTTAGGAATGAACGGTCCCTCCTCCTCCTCCTCCTCCGTAGGGCCTCATTGCCGAGGAGGTCGGGGGTCGCCAGGCCGCCCAGGAGGACGAGCCGGACAAATTCAGGGAGGCGCTGCTGAAGTTCGAGCTGCACTTCGGCCTCCCGTCGTCGGAGAAGCTGGTGACGTACTACTCCTGCTGCTGCTGGAAGGGCCGGGTGCCTCGGCAGGGCTTCCTCTACCTCAGCATCAACCACGCGGCCTTCTACTCCTTCCTGCTGGGGAAGGAAGGTCTGTACACCAAAGTGAGGGCTCTGACTTTCAAGAACCGGGAGATTATTCTTGTACTCGTATTAAACAGAAAGAGTTTAATTGATTTGTGGAAAGATAACTGGATGTTTCTCTCTCTCTCTCTCTCTCTCTCTCTCTCTCTCTCTCTCTCTCTCTTTGTTTCTTCTCCAGTGAAGTTGGTGATTCCCTGGGCGGAGGTGACGCGGTTGGAGCGGGTCTCCACCGGTCTGATGACGGAGGCCGTCCGGATCAACACGCGGCGGCGTCAGAGGGAGTTCTCCATGTTCCTGAACCCGGACGAGGCGTTCGGGGTCATAGGTCAGCTGGCTGACATTGCCCTCCGGCGGCTGCTGGACAGCGAGGGCCTGGAGATAGACCGGGTCCTGCAGCAGCCGGCCCGCATCACCAAGAGGTCAGTCAGGGGTCAGGGTCCAGGGTCTTGGTTAAGTTCTGGGGACGTTTGGGGACCCTGGTCGGGGGCCTAAGTCGGCTAATAATCTGCCAGACTTCAGGCCGCTGTGTTAACAAAGACAACACCGGGCTGAAGGAACCTTTGAGCTCCTTGAAAATGAGTCCCAGGACTTAAATTACCGGGAACTTCCTGGTGAACATCCAGCAGATTTGGGCCTTTTTTCGCTCCAGTCACATGTTTCTCTCTGTGGCCTCATTTGTCTCTGTAATATAAAGTCCTGATCCTCTATGGAAACACAACCATCATGACTAGAAGTAGAGAGAACTAGAACGTGTCTTTAGTGCAGAACAACACAGTTCTAGTGACATAAATCATAAAAAAAACAAAAAGAAACAAGTTTAATTTCTCTAATTTATTTTACAAAACTTGGAAAACACTAGAATCTATTTCCCCAACATGTTTCCACAACAGTTACCAAACATGGAGGCTCTGTGTTTGATGTATTGAACTATTCAAAATTCTGTCTATTTCTGTAAAAACCTCAAAACCAGTTCAAAGAAATGTGCCTGAGCTGCAGAGCAGATGGTTGAGCGGTTAGCAGACCACGACGGGTACCTGTGAAGATGTACTCACAGATGATCTGAGTGTGCACAAGAGAAGAGATGGAAACTGACTAAAAGGAAGAAGAAATGACAAGTACATGAAAGAGAACAGAAACCTCAGAACACTCATCTCACTGATGTTAGATAGTGAAATCTGAGAAAACGTGGTTAAAACAGACTTTTGATTGTAGTCGAGTAGGACCGTCGGCTGCTGAGTCCTCGTATCCATCCAGACCAGGACACAACCTCCGGTTCTTTAAAGTTCTTCAGTTCTTCACGTGTTAAAGCTGCATTCTCTCTAGTGTCCACCAGGGGGCGACTCTTCTGGTTGTATAGAAGTCTAGTCTAAGATGACTCTACTTCTCTCTTGATTTATTACCTCTGACTCAGAGGTTGGCCGGGTGTCTTTCTGTTTCCTCTTCATCCTCGTGTCACCGCCTAACTCTTCCCCCTCATCATCACCCCCCCCCCCAGGATCCTGGAGGAGCAGGCTTTGAGGGAGTACGTCCTGGCTCTTTTCCGGCTCCCTCGTGGCGAGCGGCTCCACGAGGTGGCCTCGTGTTCCATGTGGACCCCCCACGCACGCTGCCACACGGCCGGGACCCTCTACACCACCGACGGTTACCTGTGCTTCTCGGGCCGAGAGGAAGGCAGCTGCATCCTGCTCATACCGCTGTCAGAGGTACGGGTACCCGAGGTCACCGGTCCGTCAGCCGGACCGGGGGGCGGAGTGTCTCCAGTGGATACCAGTCAGTGATCATAACGACACTGTGTCACATCTCACCTCGTAAAGTAGAGCAGCGTGTTCAGTTCACGTTCAACGAGCTCCAGTACAGAGGATTTACTCATTAAAGGTGCGGAACATCATGATGTAGTGCCATATATATATATATATATATATATATATATATATATATATATATATATATATATATATATATATATATATATATATATATATATATATATATATATATATATATATAACTTGTTGTGAAGACAAAGGCTCCTTGTTCCAGCCTGTCACTGTATCAGAGGTTCCTGTGATGTTGAGACTTCTTCAAACACTCTGTGTTTACTCGGCCTGCTGCTGGTTAAAGAGTAACTCACTGCGGCTCCTGAAGGTCACGTTGAAGGACGAGTTCAGCCTGTTAGAAATTCAGAAGAATACATAAAGTTCTTCATTCATCACATTCACAACGATTACTGAGAAGAAGTTGATGATGAAGATGTTAAGTCTCATCCTCCAACAACAACAACAACAACGATGCTCATTAAATATGTTTAAACAAGAAAAACAAAATGAGACTCTTAGCATGATATAGTGCAAGTCCAAATACCGGATTAAATATAATAAACAAAATACAAAATACAGTATTATACATTAATGATATGTATAAATATATGAAGACTACAGAGGTGTAAATATGGAGTCATAGGAGTGCCATAAAAAATAATAGATCTGTAAAAGAATAAGAAAATAAATGTGGAGAAATAAATAAAAGAATAAATAAAGGGAAAAACATTAAGAAAAAATATTTAAAGATACATTTTTAAAAGTATACAGACATATTTTGTTTTTTTTGCAATAAATTATTTTTTTTAAAATATATGAATACATATGTACAGAAATAAAGAGGAAAATGATTTGTCTTTTATATTTGCACATTTATTTATTCTATTTATTTATTTATTTATGAATAATGAGAGAAAGGCAGAGTTTAATACATTATTTCAACTATATTCAATAAAGAGCTTCTAGAGGGGAATAACCTTTCACAGATACAACAGAACATTAAACGATGTCTTTTAAACTTTGGGTTTAGTTGAGATGTGAAAAGCAGAGATTATCAGATCATCAGTCTGTTCATGTTTACCGTCTCTCCTCTGCTGAGGTTAAATCCTCTGTTTTATGTTCGAGCGCCGTCTTTAGTACGGCGCGTCTTTAGTACGGCGCGTCTTTAGTATGGCGCGTCTTTAGTAAAGTGCGTCTTTAGTGAAGTCTGTCTTTAGTACGGTGCGTCTTTAGTAAGGTGCGTCTTTAGTAAGGTGCGTCTTTAGTAAAGTGCGTCTTTAGTAAAGTGCGTCTTTAGTACGGTGCGTCTTTAGTACGGTGCGTCTTTAGTACGGCGCGTCTTTAGTAAAGTGCGTCTTTATTGAAGTGCGTCTTTAGTACGGTGCGTCTTTAGTTCGGTGCGTCTTTAGTACGGTGCGTCTTTAGTACGGTGCGTCTTTAGTACGGCGCGTCTTTAGTAAAGTGCGTCTTTATTGAAGTGCGTCTTTAGTACGGTGCGTCTTTAGTTCGGTGCGTCTTTAGTAAGGTGCGTCTTTAGTAAAGTGCGTCTTTAGTAAAGTGCGTCTTTAGTACGGCGGGTCTTTAGTAAGGCGCGTCTTTAGTAAGGCGCGTCTTTAGTACGGCGCGTCTTTAGTAAAGGGCGTCTTTAGTACGGCGCGTCTTTAGTACGGCGCGTCTTTAGTACGGCGCGTCTTTAGTAAAGTGCGTTTTTAGTACGGTGTGTCCTGACGCCCCGTCTCTCTCCTCAGGTGTTGTCCGTAGAGAAGGCGGAGAGCACCGGCCTGCTTCCGAACCCCGTCATCGTGAGCGTCCGGACGAAGAAGGCCTTCCAGCTGATCGAGCTGCACAACCGAGACGAGCTGGTGGAGAACCTGAACTCCAGACTCCGAGCTCTGCAGTGGAAACGCTCCATGTTCCGCAGCAGGAGGGACGGCAAGAGGAGCGTGGTATGTCTACGGTTACAGAGGGGTTCAGGGAGGTGGGGCATCTGTCTTTTTTGGACAAAATTAAAGTGTAGAAGAAGACTGGAGGGAGAGAGAAGTATGATATATGGAGTCATAGGATGCCATGAAGAAGAATACATCTGTCAAAGAATAAGGAAATAAATGTGGAAATAAATAAAAGAATAAATAAGTAAATACAAAATTAAAAAATTGCAAATTTTAAGCAAAACAAATGAAATATTAAATAAAGGGGAAAAAAGAAATAAATTGTATAAAATAAATGGATAAAAAAAATAAAGCAACTTATATTCAATAAATAAATATTTAATTGCAAAATATGAATACATATATACAGAAATAAATTTACAAATACAAGTGAAAATAAATAAAAATGCATATAATTATTTGTCTTTATATATCCACATTTATTTATTCTTTTATTTATTTATTCCTCTTAATTCTGTCACATTTATTTCCTTGTTCTTTTACAGATGTATTCTTCTTCATAGCACTCCTGTGACTCCATAATAACATGCAACAAAGATCCAGATTTACTTTCACTGTTTCAGAATTCATCGTGTTAATATTCTGGTAGTTTTACATGCCGGCTTCTTCTGTCAACGTCTGGTTCCCCTTCAACGTTAAAATGAGTTCTTCTGAAATCCTCTCGCTTGCGCTCAGAGCTCCCCGACGCCTTACTACACCTTCTACTATGACACCGGTCCCTCCGATGAAGAGGAGATAGAGGAGCAGGTTCTGCGTAACACCGTCAACAGCGAGGCTCTGATGACGGCGTTCCACCAGAACCAACCCGGAACCAACGCCAACAAGGTAGAGACGCTTCGAGTCAGACTCACATTTACAACCGTTACATTTATTCAAGAGTTAAAAGGAGTGTGTGTGTGTGTGTGTGTGTGTGTGTGTGTGTGTGTGTGTGTGTGTTACAGAGCATGGAGCAGGTGAAGGAGCGTCTGTGGGAGGATCATTTCACCGAGTTCGGTCGTGGCGTCCACATGTTCCGCACAGACAAGATCCAGAGACTCGTAGCCATGGGGATACCAGAGTCACTGCGAGGGGAGCTGTGGATGACGCTGTCTGGTATGACAAGAGAGAAGTGTGTGTGGTTCAGTACAGGAGGCAACCACCGGTTCTGGAGAGTGAAGTCAGAACTTCACGTGTTAAAGCTGCATTCTCTCTAGTGTCCAGCAGGGGGCGACTCCTCTGGTTGTATAGAAGTCTAGTCTAAAATGACTCTACTTCTCTCTTGATTTATTCCCTCAGTAAACATTGTAAACATGAGTTTATGGTCTCAATCTCTAGTTTACAGTCTTCTTCAATACAGCATGATGTTCATTTAGTACATTATGCTCCATTTAGAGTCAAACACACCATAAAGCAGGGGATGCTTTAGGGGGCGGGGCTACACAGTGATTGACAGGTCTCTACCAGAGACGTATACGGCATCTCTACGTCACTCCTCCTCAGTCCAGATATGGTCACTTCCTGTTCACTGGTTGCAAAAAAACAAGATGGCGACAAAATGCCGAATCCACAAACCAACGAGAGACGTCATGAAGACTACGTCCTCTTCTTCTAAACAGTCTGTGGGTTAAACACAGTTCTGTTCTTGATACATCGTGAACAACAAATGTGTTGAAATCTGCAGGAGGCGAGCTAGTTAGCGTTAGCCGTTGCATTGAGTCACATGATGTATATTGTTTTTGCTTATTCCTACTTGTGGTCATTGCAGACGCGTCCTCGGAGCTGGAGTCCCATCAGGGCTACTACACCAGCGTGGTGCAGAAGTCGATGGGTCACAGCAGCTTGGCCACGGAGGAGATCGAGCGAGACCTTCACCGCTCGCTGCCGGACCACCCGGCCTTCCAGAACCCCACCGGCATCGCTGCACTGAGACGAGTCCTCACCGCCTACGCTCACCGCAACCCCAAGATCGGATACTGTCAGGTAGTAGTAGTAGTAGTAGTAGCAGTTTTCTTTTTGTTGTAGTTTTCTGAGACCTGTCAATCAGCATGTAGCCCCGCCCCTAAATCATCCCCTTTTTCTGGTCTGTTTGACTCTAAATGGAGCATAATGTACTAAATGAACATCATGCTGTATTGAAGAAGACTGTAAACTAGAGATTGAGACCATAAACTCAGGTTTACAATGTTTACTGAGGGAATAAATCAAGAGAGAAGTAGAGTCATTTTAGACTAGACTTCTATACAACCAGAGGAGTCGCCCCCTGGTGGACACTAGAGAGAATGCAGCTTTAACACATGAAGCTTTGGCTTCACTCTAAAGAACTGCAGGTGGCCTCTTCTCATAACCTCAAGAAAACGATCTTTCTAGCTGACTAATCTGTCCTGTCTCTGCTAAATAGATGAATAAAATATCTGAACCAAAGGAAGAGATCACTGAGGGAACTGAGCTTTTATCCCCTAAACGTCACCAGAGAAGTCTAAAACCTGACTTAAGTGAACCAAAACTCTCTTCCTGGTTTTACCGACCTCTGACCCTGGTGTTTGTTTCTTCCTCCCTCCTCGTCTCCCTCAGTCGATGAACATCCTGGCGTCGGTGCTGCTGCTCTACGCTAAAGAAGAAGAAGCCTTCTGGCTGCTGGTGGCCATTTGTGAGAGGATGCTGCCGGACTACTTCAACCGCAGGGTCATAGGTGAGCGGTTAATGTAGCGCTGCCTTTACCTCCGGTTAGCTGCTCCTGGTTCAAAGTCACGTCACCGCCCTGTGCTCCGTAGTCTGTGGCTGTTTTCGGCTGCTGGTCAGACTCCAGACGGAGTATTTTCAGCCTCATTTCCTGTTTGTGAAGCACTTCATTTACGCTTTTAAAACAATTTCCTCTTCAGTCCCAGGTGTTCCTGTTCATCCTTCTGAGGGTTTATATTCGGAGCTTTGATTTGAGGCTGCAGTTATTTCATGTTTTTATTAGTAACAGTTTCCTGAACCCAGAAGAGATGAAAACAACAACAAAGAGTCGACCCCATCACTGAATATAGAATCATCAGTAACAGATGATCAGAGTCCTCAGTCGCAATTCTTCACGTTTGCTTTTGTTGAGAATATTAAAATGATGAAATCATATCAACATCATATTTTTAAACAGCAGATTGTAACTCATCATATAAATCAACACACTGAATGTTCAGCTTCTGCTGCCATCTAGTGGTCAAAACCACGAAAAACAAACCTGCTCCATCAGAAAGACGCACTTTAATAACTGATCCCTCGTGCTTATTGATACGTACAGTTTCTCTTATATGCGTACAGTGGCATATATATATATATATATGTGTGTGTATATATATATATATATATATATATATATATATATATATATATATACACGCTTATAGAATGTAAACGATACATAATGCCTCAATTTCTAACACAATATATGTAGAGAATATAAGTAAATAATAAAAATAACGAATGATAAATACAAACTCCTACATGTAACCACATTTAGATGGTCTATTACGTTTATTAAATATAAATGCAAGAATAGTATGAATAAGAATTAAATAAGAATATCTCTTGAAATGTACAGTATAAATAAATGCCGTATTAATGGCAGAGTATTAAACATATTTTAATATTAAGTTTAATCATTATTTCACAGTAATAGTACACAGATATACCTTCAACTATCAGAGCAGAGCAGTCATAAATACTTTTGTTATATTATTTATGTGATATTTGAACAGATGATGCAGGTTTTTAATTATTATTTTTATAATTCAACATGTCTTATTTATTTTTTTTGCACAAAAATATTTTTTTTAAAGTGTCATTTTGATGCTCAAATATTGTATCAGCAGTGTCACAATTTCAGATTTTTGTAACACACACACACACACACACACACACACACACACACACACACACACTCTCTGTACTCCCTCTGCAGGAGCTCAGGTGGACCAGTCGGTGTTCGAGCAGCTGATCCGGGAGCGTTTGCCGGAGCTGGCCGAACACGTGCCGGACCTCTCCACGCTGTCCTCCGTCTCCCTCTCCTGGTTCCTCACCCTCTTCCTCAGCGTCCTTCCCTTCCACAGCGCCGTCTGCGTGGTCGACTGCTTCTTCTTCCACGGGATCAAAGCCATCTTCCAGCTGGGTCTGGCGGCGCTGGAGGCCAACGCCGCGCAGCTCTCCGCCAGCACGGACGATGGACAGGCTCTCATGATTCTCACGAGGTAGACGCACTCGTATTTTTAATGTTCACTCATATTATCAATAGAATAATAGAGTGTGGTCGGGCAAGTTTCACTCAAAATGAAAAGCTTTTTTAAAATATCATTACAACTAATTCTTCAAAAGCGTCTCTGTTCCTTGCAGTTTTCTGGACCAGGTTGGAAGTGAAGAGGTGTCGTGTCCTCCGTCCTCGCCGCCCGCTGCAGACGACTTCACCAGCATTAGCGTTAGCGTTAGCATTAGCGTTAGCAGCAGCAGCAGCGGCAGCGGCGATATTCCCGCTGTGAGAAACACAAACATCAGCGACCTCATCAACCAGTCCTACGAGGTCAGACGCACAAGCTGCTCCTCTTCAAGTTATTTTAATGAAGCAAATCATTCCTTCATTTTAAAAGCAATATGTATCCTTTTTATGACGTACTATACTATACTATGACTCTTTATGACTTTATTACAACATACTATACTATGACTCTTTATGACTTTATTACAACATACTATACTATGACTCTTTATGACTTTATTACAACATACTATACTTTGACTTTTTATGACTTTTTACAACATACTATACTATGACTTTTTATGACTTTTTACAACATACTATACTATGACTTTTTATGACTTTTTACAACATACTATACTATGACTTTTTATGACTTTTTACAACATACTATACTATGACTTTTTATGACTTTTTACAACATACTATACTATGACTCTTTATGACTTTATTACAACATACTATACTATGACTTTTTATGACTTTTTACAACATACTATACTATGACTTTTTATGACTTTTTACAACATACTATACTATGACTTTTTATGACTTTTTTTACGACATACTATACTATGACTTTTTATGACTTTTTTTACGATGTATTATTCTTTGACTTTTTATGACTTTTTTTACGACATACTATACTATGACTTTTTATGACTTTTTTTACGATGTATTATTCTTTGACTCTTTATGACTTTTTTTACGACATACTATACTATGACTTTATGACTTTTTTTACGACATACTATACTATGACTTTATGACTTTTTTTACAACATACTATACTATGACTTTTTATGACTTTTTTACAACATACTATACTATGACTCTTTATGACTTTATTACAACATACTATACTATGACTTTTTATGACTTTTTACAACATACTATACTATGACTTTTTATGACTTTTTACAACATACTATACTATGACTTTTTATGACTTTTTTTACGACATACTATACTATGACTTTTTATGACTTTTTTTACGATGTATTATTCTTTGACTTTTTATGACTTTTTTTACAACATACTATACTTTGACTTTTTATGACTTTTTTTACGACATACTATACTATGACTTTTTATGACTTTTTTACGACATACTATACTATGACTTTTTATGACTTTTTTTACAACATACTATACTATGACTCTTTATGACTTTTTTTACGACATACTATACTATGACTTTATGACTTTTTTTACAACATACTATACTTTGACTTTTTATGACTTTTTTTACGACATACTATACTATGACTTTTTATGACTTTTTTTACAACATACTAACTATACTATGACTTTTTATGACTTTTTTTACGATGTATTATTCTTTGACTTTTTATGACTTTTTTTACAACATACTATACTATGACTTTTTATGACTTTTTTTACAACATACTATACTATGACTTTTTATGACTTTTTTTACGATGTATTATTCTTTGACTTTTTATGACTTTTTTTACAACATACTATACTATGACTTTTTATGACTTTTTTTACAACATACTATACTATGACTTTTTATGACTTTTTTTACGATGTATTATTCTTTGACTTTTTATGACTTTTTTTACAACATACTATACTATGACTCTTTATGACTTTTTTTACGACATACTATACTATGACTTTTTATGACTTTTTTTACGACATACTATACTATGACTTTTTATGACTTTTTTTACGACATACTATACTATGACTTTTTATGACTTTTTTTACAACATACTATACTATGACTTTTTATGACTTTTTTTACGACATACTATACTATGACTTTTTATGACTTTTTTTACGATGTATTATTCTTTGACTTTTTATGACTTTTTTTACAACATACTATACTATGACTTTTTATGACTTTTTTTACGACATACTATACTATGACTTTTTATGACTTTTTTTACGATGTATTATTCTTTGACTTTTTATGACTTTTTTTACAACATACTATACTATGACTTTTTATGACTTTTTTACGACATACTATACTATGACTTTTTATGACTTTATTTTACGATATGCTATACTATGACTATGATTTTGGGCGGATGATGACGACTTCAGATTTGTTGCAGTTTATCTTGAGGAAAGCGCTGCTCATCTCTATTTTTGTGTCCTCAGTTGGTTTGTTGTTGTCCTGATCCTCCAGTGACCCTCTTTGCCGTTTGTTGTTTCCTCCCATCAGAAATTCGGAGACCTCACGGTGAGACAGATCGAGAGGCTTCGCTGTCGACATAGAATCCAAGTGCTGCAGGCTCACGAAGACACCACCAAAGACAACGCCGTGAGCAGAACCGAGCACACCGACGTGTTTTAAGGCCGACGTTAAGAGTTCAGCATCATCTCACACCTCCATCTCTTCCTTCTCTTTGTGCAGTTGAGAGTGGTGACTCCAGAGGTTTCCATGTCTCCAGAGAACCTGGCCGATGTCTACGACCTCTTCAAGGTACCTCCTCATCCAGTAAACCGGTTTCCTGTGTCGGTTGTGTCTCTCGTGCATTCAGAGAACTTGAGCGTTCATGCCGATGTCCTCCTCAGACGGAGCACTTCATCAGTCTGTACTGGGGCGACAGCAGCTCGGTGGCGGCGGCGGAGGCGGCGGCGTGGCATCACGGCGACTCCGGTCGCTCCTACGTGGAGCGGCGGTACCGGCTGGACCGGCCACAGTTCAAGAGCCTTTACGGGCTGCTGACGCCGTGGCCCGGGGACTCCAACCAGCACGCCGACACGCTGGCCAACCGCACCTTCACCCTGCTGGACCAGGACTGTGACAGCCTGGTCACCTTCAGGGAGTTTGCAGGCTGGCTGGGTACGAGGAGGAGGAGGAGGAGGAGGAGGAGGAGGAGGATCCTGAATAAATATAGCTAAATACATACATAAAATAACCCTTTATTGTATGTCTCTCTCCCTCTCAGACACTTTGTACTGTGAAGAGCTGAATGAGAAGATACGGCTGCTCTACCGTCTGCACATCCCACCAGGTTATTAATTCTGTTCATATCATGCAAGTCATGATGAAGGATTTTATTCACAGGAGTGTGGACATAAATCGACTTTACCGTCTGATTATTTCATATATTTATATTCCCTCAAAACATTCTATATTGTGAAATATATTTTTATCAAGATATTAAATAACCTGTATCGTGATAGTAGAGTTTGGCTAAAGTTGAACTTGTGTGTGTGTGTGTGTGTGTGTGTGTTGCAGCTCTGACTGAAAGTGAGGATGACCCCTCCCTGATGAAGAGCCCCCTGCTGTCCTCCAACAGACCCCTCTGTGTTAATCTGCCCTCTGGTTGGTGCAAACACTCTGTGATTTATTAGCTAAGCACACATCAAAAATAGACAAAAAGATGGATATACGTGTGTGTGTGTGTGTGTGTGTGTGTGTGTGTGTGTGTGTGTGTGTGTGTGTGTGTGTGTGTGTGTGTGTGTGTGTGTGTGTGTGTGTGTGTGTGTGTGTGTTCCAGGTGTTGAAGGGGAACAGATGGATTACCAGGAGCAGCTGAAGCAGATGCTGAAGGATCTGGTGAAAGAGAAAGATGTGGAGAAGCCTCTGCCCCTCATGAACCAGGTTCTGTTGTACTGTGAAGAGAAATCTCCCCGTGTTCTCCACATGTTCTCTTTAAAGACTGTTCTAAACAGCACTATCTTATCTCATATTTAATGCTGATTTTTACAACGTACTATACTATGACTTTTTTTACAACGTACTATACTATGACTTTTTTTTAAACATGCTACAATATGACTTTTTGACTAAGGATTAATTCACCAAAATAAATGACATCATGTGATAGAACACTACTATAAAGCCTCTTCCTCTCCGTCTCCACAGCGTGAGTTCATCCAGTTCTGTAAAACGCTCTACAGCATGTTCCACGGCGACCCGGAGGAGAACGAGCTCTTCCAGGCCATCGCCACCGTGACCAGTCTCGTGCTGCAGATCGGAGAGGCCGGCCACCGCGGCTCGAGGTCGGAGGTCTCCGGCTCGAGGTCGGAGGTCTCCGGCTCGGGGTCGGAGGTCTCCGGCTCGGGGTCGGAGGTCTCCGGCTCGGGGTCGGAGGTCTCCGGCCAGGCGGACGACGACGGGAGAGAGTGGACGGTCAGCTACGCTCAGATCCTGGCGTCGCTGCTCACCGAACAGGCGCTGGTGAACTTCTTCGAGAAGCCGGTGGATCTGTGTTCAAGGGTGGCGGCGGCCAAAGTGAAGCAGTATCACCAGCGGGCGGGTTTGCTCACTCTGCAGCAAGGGAGCAGGTGACTCTCACTCCACCACAACGTCGGTATCGTCTGACACGATGTGACGTCTACTGGACCAGTACTGAGACTAGCAAACACAAAGGAGTGGTTCTTTGTTTCCCCAAATACATTTTGAGCCAAAAGGTCAGAATTCAATCAACACAAAGAAGGGAACGTGAGAAGATGGTTTTGTGCTTTGAGGCTGGAGAAACTCTTAATTATTGCCTTCTAACGTCGGCGTGATGATTCTAACGAGGCGCCATTCAAAAAAAAAAAAGAAAAAAGAAGTGTTTTATAAGTTGTGACTAATTACTTTATTAAAGGTCGATCAATAATTTACTAATTCTGTATAAGCCATTAATAACTTGCCAGGTTGTGAAACGTCTCTGGTGACTCATTCATAAGTTAATTAATAATTCATAAAAGGTGACGAGTGTCTGACTTCCTAATTAGCCAAAAATGTATATTATAAATATCATTAATATGTTTTGCACCTTTCTCACTTCATAGGAAGCAACGGACAAAGTTATGAAATAATCCGTCATTAAAAATGTAAATAAATTGAGATTAAAGGTTTTTATTTCTTGTTGAGCGCTTTGCCTGATAAACGAGGAGATTTTCACAACCTGGCAACCCAAAAGATGTCTCCTATTACTCGCTTATAACTGATGAAGGCATTAATTATAACTCACCGTGTGAATCTGTTATATTATTATTATAAAAGCTGCCTTATTAGGAAGTTGAACCGATAATCCTCACAAAGAACGGACAAATCTAGCTTGCAGATCTTTTGTATTGTTTTTGTAACGTCTAATATATTTTTTCAAATTATTGGGAAAATAATCCACAGCAACAGATTGTTGAGAAAAGAAAACAAAGCTGGAATTCTTCTTTGAAATAAAAGACATTGTTTAAAGACGCCGCTTCTCTTTTTAACTCGTCTGATCATCTTCACTCTGACATCACTTCCTGTTGAGCTGATTTCTGTTTGAGGAAAGTTTGTATTTGTGAATCACAAGATACAATAAAATAAAATACGAGGAGTTAATAAATATGCAGATTTTAGAGTTGTGTTAGAGATGAATTATGAGCTTTTTAACTTCCTAATATCTATTTTATATTAACATGAAAACATCTCCTTCAAACTACTGGATTTATTCAAGTTGATCACCAAATCTACATTTTACAGATTACATGTGAACGCATCACGACAACGTTATAATGTACCTTCAGCCAGTCCTCGTGTTCACTGAGCAGAGCCTGAAGGCATCGTAGTGTAACTGAAGTGAACCTCCGTTGGTTAGCCGTTAGCGGTGCTGCTAACGTTACTAGGTCTCCTCTGATTGGTTGTTTACAATGAAACATGATCAGAGATCAGAGACTAGAACCACATGTTCTACTGAGTACTGGAGGAGAACCATAACCAGCGTTCATAAAGACCTTGACACTTGTGGCCTAAAAATGTTTAAAGCTGATCTCAAATTCACAGAAAGGTGTTGACATATCAAAGAGGTCCTGAAACAGAAGCACAGTCACATAAATGTAACTTCTGAATAAAAACCTCAGCCTCTGTGTTTGATGTGTATTTGCTCCCTCGAAAGACACAAGTCTAAGGCTGCAACTAACGATTCCTTTCATTGACTATTAATCTGGTGATTATTGTCTAGATTCATCGATCGGTTATTTGGCCTTAAAATGTAAAAGAAGACGTCTTCAAATATTCAGTCAGAGGAGCAAAGAAACCAGAAACTGTTCACATTTAAGAAGCTGGAATCAGAAAATTCATACGTTTTTATAACGAAATAAAATCATAAGTGTTCACGTTATGCGTCAAAATGAACGTCTGCATATTTTAAACTTATTATTTATCTTATTAACTAACAAAACGTCTACAGGGTTTGTTTTTGATGGACTAACTTGCTTTATAGTTTATACTCTGTGAGGATGAAAAGCTTCTGGAGGAAGAAGAGGAGGAGGAAGAGGAGGAGCATGAAAGGAGGAGGCGGAGTGCTGCAGGAGCTCGGTGTGCTTTATTAGCTACTGATCAATGAGGAGGAAAACACACACACACACACACACACTCTACTTGAGGCCGGCCGTCAGTGTGAAGGAGGGAAGACTGAGGCTCGACTACGACTCTTCAGGAGCGGCGTCATCGTTTCGTCGTTGTCGTCTTTTCTTTGTCTCTCAATAGAATTTCCATTAAAGACATAATTGGAACTATTTGAGAAAAGAATGTTTTCATATATATTATGTTTTAAATATACAAAGGGCGTATTGGTGGTGCGTCTCAGTTTAAACAAAGTGAAATGTCATTGGTAGCGTGTATAATCAGTAATATTTATATGATGTTTACGTCACATCCACAGGAAACGGCAGCACATGAAAGATGACTACAGGCTACAAACTACAGGCTACAAACTACAAACTACAGGCTACAGGCTACAAACTACAAACTACAGACTACAGGCTACAAACTACAAACTACAGGCTACAGACTACAGGCTACAGGCTACAGGCTATGCAGCCGATCTGTTTTCGTCCCGTGGATGTGTCGATAGGTCGGCGCGTCGTCCTCGTCTCTTAGATGGCTTCCACGTAGTTGGCCGGCAGCATGCCGGTCTTGCCGGTGCGCTGCACGGTGCCGTACATCCAGCCCTCGTCGATGGCCTGAACGTTCACGATGACGTCGCTGTCCTTGAAGGACACCTCGTCGCTGTCGGCCGCACCGTAGTCGTAGATGGCGCGCACCGTTTTCTGTGGAGAGTGAAAAGAGGTCAATCAGAGAGAGTGTGTGTGTGTGTGTGTGTGTGTGTGTGTGTGTGTGTGTGTGTGTTAAAGGATGAGGTTGGTGATTTTCTATATTCTTCTTGTTAACAAATAGCATTAAAATA
Source organism: Cebidichthys violaceus (assembly GCF_023349555.1). Lineage (NCBI taxonomy): Eukaryota > Metazoa > Chordata > Actinopteri > Perciformes > Stichaeidae > Cebidichthys > Cebidichthys violaceus. The sequence continues at coordinate 1,563,160 of NW_027176274.1, read as the reverse complement.
ATTATGACATTCTGTGACTTTTTATGACATTTTTACAACAAATTATACATTTGACTTTTTGTTACTTTTCATGACATACTATACTATGACTTTATTTTTTATTTTTATGACTTTTTTTACGACATACTATACTATGACTTTTTTATTTAATTTTTTTATTTTTTATGACTTACTTTACTATGACTTTATTTTTTTTATTATTTATGACATACTATACTATGCCTTTTTATTTTTTTTATTTTTTAGGACTTACTTTACTATGACTTTTTATTTTTTATTATTTATGACATAATATACTATGACTTTTTATGACTTTTTTTACAACAAAATATATATTTGACTTTTTGTTACTTTTCATGACATATTATGCTATGACTTTTTTTTTTTTTATGACTTTATGACTTTTTTTACAACATACTATACTATGACTTTTTTTTTATCTTTTATGACATACTATACTATGACTTTTTATGACTTTTTTTACAACATACTATACTATGACTTTATGACTTTTTTATTTTATTTTTTATTTTTTTATGACATACTATACTATGACTTTTTTTTTTTTTTATCTTTTATGACATACTATACTATGACTTTTTATGACTTTTTTTACAACGTACTATACTATGACTTTTTATGACTTTTTTTACAACATACAATACTATGACTTTTTATGACTTTTTTACAACATACTATACTATGACTTTTTTATTTTTTTTATTTTTTAGGACTTACTTTACTATGACTTTATTTTTTATTATTTATGACATAATATACTATGACTTTTTATGACTTTTTTTACAACAAAATATATATTTGACTTTTTGTTACTTTTCATGACATATTATGCTATGACTTTTTTATTTTTTATGACATACTATACTATGACTTTATGACTTTTTTTACAACATACTATACTATGACTTTTTATGACTCTTTTTACAACATACTATACTATGACTCTTTATGACTTTTTTATTTTATTTTTTATTTTTTTATGACATTTTCTATGACTTTTCTATTTTATTTTTTATTTTTTATGACATACTATACTATGACTTTTTTATTTTTTACGACATACTATACTATGACTTTTTATTTTATTTTTTATGACATATTATACTATGACTTTTTTATTTTTTATGACATACTATACTATGACTTTTTATGACTTTTTTTTACAACATACTATACTATGACTTTTTATGATTTTTTTATGACATTTTCTATGACTTTTATTTTTTTTATTTTTTATGACATACTATACTATGACTTTTTTATTTTATTTTTTAATTTTTTATGACATACGGGTTTGGTCCATTCTCCTGAAAGCACCTGTAGAAACACTCAACTAGCAACATGAGAAGTTAAACCACTGGTGCTGTTCTGTTGCTCATGCAGTGTGTGTGGTGTGTAGTGTGTGTGTGTGTGTGAGTGTGTGTGTGTGTGTGTGTGAGTGTCACTAACCCCGGTGGTAGAGGGGTGTGAGGGGACGGAGGACACGGTGGTCTGCTGGGTGGCCACTGAAGAGGACCTCTGCTGCAGCTCCACGGTCTTGGTGGTCTGGTAGCCTGAACAGAGAGGAGTCAGAGAGGAGTCAGAGAGGAGTCAGAGAGGAGTCAGAGAGGAGTCAGAGAGGAGTCAGAGAGGAGTCAGAGAGGAGTCAGAGAGGAGTCAGAGAGGATGAGCCTCAGCCTGTCGATGAGCGACCGACACTGAATCTAGCATCGGGCAGAGCGCTCGCGTACCGGTGGAGGAGGCCATGAAGCCGTTGCTGTAGAGGGACATGTGGTGGTCGGCGTCGTGGGACACCTCGGACTTCTCGTCGCCAACGCCGCTCAGAGCGCTGGTGGAGCGGGAGTGCTCCTTACTGCGCCGCTGAGCTTGAACTGACGCGAGAAACACACGGTTAGTTACATTTTATTGCTTTTTACATTTTGTCATTACATCGAATTTTATAATAATGTATTTTTATATTTACAAACATTTGTTACAATTATTTTGTATTCTCATTATTTTATTTTATTCTATTGAGCCACCCAGCGACTGTATGAAGAAACAATAAAAGTCTAGTTTTCAACACGTTTTACTAGCTGTGTATGATTTAAGATAACATGATTTATAACATATTTATTAGCAGATAAAAGGACATTTTAAAGTATTTGTCAACAACGATAACTCCATAACTGGTCTAGAAAGATAACGAGATCATGAATTCTTCATTTTCACATCATTTATGAAGAGTTTTAACGCCTCGTGTGAATAATTTATACGTACAAACAAATAAAACAAACTATTTATTTAATGTGGGTGATTGAAGTATTATTACACATGATATGATTTACATTATATATGATAACAAGCACTCTAAAATGTCCTTTCATTTGCGTTAGAGTGTGTTATTATTCTCTAGCTATGTGTAGAAGTGTTTGTCTGACGTATAGATGCTGAATGTGGAGTTAAAACCTATTAAATATTGTGAACTGTGACTAACTCAAAAACTAAAGCTGAGACTTCTCTGGATTCATTTGAATACCAGAGTGTAACTGACGGTGTTTCAGCTGTTATTACCGTGTAATAACAGCTGAACAACACGGCTGACCTGAGGTCTGGTGTCTCTCTCACCTGACATCATGTGGAGGCTCCTGGACTGGATGTTGTCCTCCGCCGGGTCGTAGTCGAACACGGAGCCGGGGTTTGTGCGCCAGACACGCAGATCTGAGGACGCAGAGTCACACGTTGAAGATCGGACCGTCACCGGTCTGTGGCCTGATCCTCTGATGTACTATTCATGATAGTTAATAATAATAATAATGAGTTTAAGAACACTTTGAAGGAAGCTCCAGACTTATTGTCCTCTTTGTTGTGGGATCATGGGAGTTGTTGTTTTTAGGGTTCCTTCAGTGTTCACACTTCAGGAGGTTCAGGACGTCCTGGAGGGGCTGATGCTAACGTTAGCTTAGCTTCTCTGATAACTTAAGAACCAGACTTCATCCAGTTAAAGAAACACTAAGATCTAAAAAGTGTATCGATGACTTAAAACTGTATAAAACAGCGTGACATGTTACACTTCACATTCTGTACGGTCTGATTCTACAGAGTCTGTTCCTGGCGTTGAACCAGCAGCAGGAGGAGGCAGGAGGAGGCTGGAGGCCGTACCGGTGGTGGTCTCCTGGTCGTGCTCGATGGCGCGCCTCCTCTCCATCTCCACCACGCGCCTCTGGATGCCGCGGTAGTTGATGTCGCTGAAGTCCTGCGTGTTCTTCTTCACGCGCTCCGTCACCAGGTCGGAGGCGGTGACGGTGAAGCTGCCTTTGCTCTTCTCAAAGTCCTCGTGGTACCTCACCTGAGAACCAGCACGGAGCACGGAGCACGGTTACAGGAGCAGAGGAACATTTAAAGACATGGAACTTAATACACAGAACTGTGCTTCCATTAGTTTATGAAGACCGGACACTAAGAATGTTTTATTTTATTACTTCTGGCTGAGACGAAGCAGACTGATTATTATCATTTATAAACTTCATTCAGGAATGTTATTTATGTTTCCAGTGAGACATTAATGAATTCATATTTTGACTTTCCTGCTCTAGAAACAATATTTATTGATATCTAAGTAATAAATTAATCCTGTTCTGAATTTATTTGGTTTTAAATTCCTATAAATGTTTTTGTCCTTAATAATAAATAAATAAATGCTATATTTAATAAATAAATCTTATATTTAATAAATAAATAAATAAATCTTATATTCAATAAATAAATCTTATATTTAACAAATAAATAAATCTTATATTTAGTAAATTAATAAATACATCTTATATTAATAAATAAATAAATCTTATATTTAATAAATACATAAATAAATAAATCTTATATTTAATAAATACATCTTATATTTAATAAATACATATTATATTTAATTAATAAATACATCTTATATTTAATAAATAAATCAATCAATCTTATATTTCATAAATAAATAAATAAATCCTAAAGATACCACCGTAGTTCTCTGACTCTCTTGAAAAGGGAGGAGTTATGTTGTTTCTTGCAATCTGCCACCTCACCACTAGCTGTCACTAAATCTCACACACTGTCCCTTTAAGTGTAAACCACATGCGCTGTTCCTTTCCCCTGGAAGTTCACACTGGAACTCCAAATGCGCATTAATCCGCCGCTGAAAATAGTCCTTCACAAATGCACTGTTCACTCCTGTTAGCGTAAACGAACACCAGCATCTTACCCCGGATATGATGCGCTGGGTCTCCCTGACGCGCCTCATCTCAGGCGTGTCCAGCACGAAGGCGGCTTTGCCCTGGACCTGCTTACGGAAGCTGTCAGAGTACAGAACCTGGTGAGGAGGAGAGGACACACAGTGAGGTGAGGCGTTCAGACCCGAAGCCGTCGCAAAGCAGCCGTTTAGTGGCACAGAGAGGCTGAATGGGAAGAGGACACACATGGAATGAGCAGGGGGGGGGGGGGGTAGCAGGGAGCCGTTTTTATTAAGAGGCTGAAGTATTAAAGGAAAACAAGATTAATGTTCCCAATCTTCAGTGGGAGGACGGCAGGGGGAGGACGATGAAGAGGAGCAGGACGGGTTAGCGGTGATGATGTGCAGACGCACCACAGCTGGAGAATTAATACAAGAACCAGAGCCGGTTAGAACGGGTTAACATGAAGGAGGGGGGGGGGGGTAGAGGTAGAACATATCTTCAGTAGAATATGTTCTGGAGGTGGTTCTCAAAGTACCGAGCTAATGTTTTCTTGGTTCCTTTTGACCCGCTCCATCTCTGGGGTATACACCACAGGGGTTCCCTTGGCTGAGCTGTCTTTATACAACACCTGGAGGACAGAAGCACAGCGACCCAAGAGCCGATCAGACACCGACACACACCAGAACACACCAGAACACACACACACACACACACACACACACACACACACACACACACACACACACACACACACACACCTATAGGACTGGTTTCATAGACTCCGATTACAACCCTCTGAACCCCGAACACACCGAGTGAGATGAACGCAGATAGAGCAGCCAAAACAAAGACTAAAGTCATATTTAATCTAAAATATGTTATTCTACATGTTCTCATTATAAATGTCTCCTCTACTGAAGAGTTCACTCTAAACAGATTGTGTTAAAAAACATTAAACTGTGAAACTATTCATCTGAGACCAACAGTCATGTGACCAGAAATCAGAGAAACTATGACTGAACTTCAGGAAGTGAACACAGAGAGGAGAGAAGAGAGGAGAGGAGAGAGGAGAGAGGAGAGGAGAGGAGAGAGGAGAGAGGAGAGGATGTAAAAATGTAAATAGTTCCATAAACATGTAGAGCCTCCAATTTTTTCCAACATTGTTAACACTTGTGGACATTTGCAATCATGTTGGATATTTAGATTCCATTGTTTTCCAATTTTTGTAAAATACATTTTCAAAGAAATGAAATCATAACTGTTGTTCTGCACTAAAGACGTGTTCTAGTTCTCTCTATTCTACTCATGAAGGTTCTGTTTCACAGAGGAGCAGAACTTTATGTTACAGAGAAGATAAAGATCACAGAGAGAAACATGTGACAGAAGAGGCTCAGGGTTCAGAGGGTTGACCTAAAAACAATAAGATAAAGACACAACAGGATATTTCAAATGAATGTGAAGAAGTTTTCAATGTCATGAATTTAAACAGCGTCTGAGAAATTGGTCCTATAGAGTGACTTCTCCTGGTGGAACAGGATCTCTGTTGTGGGAACAAAACACAAAACACACTCCTAAAACGCTTCAGCAGGAGATTTAGTGTGTCGTTAGCTGTGAAGTAGAAAAACGTTAGCTTAACGTGGAGATCAAAGCTGTGTGTTAGAAGAACCGGAGGAGGGGGTTGATGGTTGATGGTTGATGGTTAAAGATGGAGGGCAGAGGATGAAGGGTCAGAGTGGTGATGAGCTCAGAAGCAGGCTTAAGACGGGGATGAGCACTACTAATCCACTCAGTTAGGGGGCACACGTGGACCGGCTCGTTTCTTCTACCGAGCTGATGTTCTTCTGGGTTTGTTTGACCCGCTTCACCTCCGGGAGGTCCGATATCGCCGTGCCTCGACCCAGAGAGTCCTTATACTTTATCTGCCCGACAAACACCGGGTTTGAGGATTTTAGAAAAGAAAGAGGAGGAAAAAACAAAAGTAAGAGAGACAATCAGACAGAAATCCAGGAAGACAAGAACACTGCATCGAAACACAACCACAGCAGACACCAAACACTCAAGTTCTCCTGAGGAACGGAGGAGATTAAAGAGGGTTAGCTGAACCCCCAACCAGGCTCATCGGGGTTAAATCTGCATCTAATACGTCTAAAGGCTGAGGAGAGGAGGTTTGTTATGTTTGAGGGTGAGGAAGAGGGTGAGGAAGAGGGTGAGGACAGATGCAGGATCACTCTCTCTGTGGAGTACCGTGCTAATGTTGAGCTGATTGCGTTTGACTCTCTCCATCTCGGGGGTCTCTGATACTGACGTGCCTTGTTCCACTCCTGCTTTGTATTGAATCTTATGAACGAGACAACACAAAACACAAAAGAGTCAAATATGACGGCAACACTCAAAGGAGGATTAGTTTTATTAAAGAACCCAGGGAGATGGAGACTTATTTAGGATGTTTTGTTTTTGGTCATCAACGGAGGCTGGTAAAAGGAGTGATTTATGAGCTTCAGTTAAGATGGAGGAGGGGGAACTAACACTAAAAACACAGGAAGTAAAGTCTTCAAGGCTACGGTCCAAAAGTCCAAAAGTTACCTCCTAACGTCCTTTTCTAACCACTTCTCCTTGACCTCATGACGTCAAAAGGAGAGTTCATGAGGAGTTAGGAAAAGAGAGAATCAGACTCCACTTTCACTAAACTATGTAATTATGATGAAGGTCTGTCAATGAAACTACAAATAAAAGGTGACTCCATGAATCTATTATTAGATCATTGTAGAGCACGTGAAGACCAACATGCTTCAGTAGAGACTTATTATTGACTCATTCAATAGCAATATTTACTTTGTGCATTCATTTTTAAATGTTGCCGCCGCAATGAATTGTGGGACGGCAACGTCTCCTTTCCTATCATAAAGGATGGTCCAGTGTTTCCTATTGTAAGGGGGGAAAGGAAAGGAAGCATTGAAGCATCCTTAACATGTAGAGGATTCAAACGGCACATAGATCCTTCAGGTCCTTTCACTCAGTGAGGAACCTTCATGAGGTAAACAGGACTTCTCCACCGCAGCCTCAGACTCTCTAGTAGGAGAGGTCAGAGGGCGTTTTGGGGAATGATTTTAAGGATCATTTAAGGGTCACTGCAGTTCTTGTCTTCTACCGAGCTGATATTCTTCTGGGTTTCTCGGACCCGCTTCACCTCAGGGAGATCTGGGATGGAAGTGCCTTGACCCACAGACTCCTTGTACTGAATCTGCTCATTGTAATAGATTACACAAAGTCAGAAGACAACATAGAGACAAAGAAGAGCACAGCGTGTACTGTGTTATTTCATGTAAACGAGGAGAGGTGAGTTATGAGGACAGACGTAGGGTTTCTCTCTCTGTGGAGTACCGTGCTAATGTTGAGCTGATTGCGTTTGACTCTCTCCATCTCGGGGGTCTCTGATACTGACGTGCCTTGTTCCACTCCTGCTTTGTATTGAATCTTATGAACGAGACAACACAAAACACAAAAGAGTCAAATATGACGGCAACACTCAAAGGAGGATTAGTTTTATTAAAGAACCCAGGGAGATGGAGACTTATTTAGGATGTTTTGTTTTTGGTCATCAACGGAGGCTGGTAAAAGGAGTGATTTATGAGCTTCAGTTAAGATGGAGGAGGGGGAACTAACACTAAAAACACAGGAAGTAAAGTCTTCAAGGCTACGGTCCAAAAGTCCAAAAGTTATTTTGAATCTTTAGAATGAGATAACAGAACATTTAAAAAGTCAAATATGACGATAACACCCTCAAAGGAGGATTAGTTTTCATTTTAAGAGGGAAGGAAATGATAAAAAAAAATAAGACATTAAAATAAAAGAATTCAGGGAAATGCACTTATTTAGGGAACAAATGGAGGGAAATTATGTTCTTGAGGAAATTCAAAACGAAGTCAACGACGAAAGCTGATAAAAAAGTAAAAAGTTGTGATTAATGCATCTTAGTTAGGATGGAGGAGGGAAACCAGTAGAACACAGGAGGTAAAGGTTCATCTCTAGACTAGTAGGAGAGGTCAGAGGGCGTTTTGGGGAATGATTTTAAGGATCATTTAAGGGTCACTGCAGTTCTTGTCTTCTACCGAGCTGATATTCTTCTGGGTTTCTCGGACCCGCTTCACCTCAGGGAGATCTGGGATGGAAGTGCCTTGACCCACAGACTCCTTGTACTGAATCTGCTCATTGTAATAGATTACACAAAGTCAGAAGACAACATAGAGACAAAGAAGAGCACAGCGTGTACTGTGTTATTTCATGTAAACGAGGAGAGGTGAGTTATGAGGACAGACGTAGGGTTTCTCTCTCTGTGGAGTACCGTGCTAATGTTGAGCTGATTGCGTTTGACTCTCTCCATCTCGGGGGTCTCTGATACTGACGTGCCTTGTTCCACTCCTGCTTTGTATTGAATCTTATGAACGAGACAACACAAAACACAAAAGAGTCAAATATGACGGCAACACTCAAAGGAGGATTAGTTTTATTAAAGAATCCAGGGAGATGGAGACTTATTTAGGATGTTTTTTGTAGAAATTAAAAACCTGGTCACCAACAAAGGCTGGTAAAAAAAAGGAGTGATTTATGAGCTTCAGTTAAGATGGAGGAGGGGGAACTAACACTAAAAACACAGGAAGTAAAGTCTTCAAGGCTACGGTCCAAAAGTCAAAAAGTTATTTTGAATCTTTAGAATGAGATAACAGAACATTTAAAAAGTCAGATATGACGATAACACCCTCAAAGGAGGATTAGTTTTCATTTTAAGAGGGAAGGAAATGATAAAAAAATAAGACATTAAAACCTCTTCAACCCTAACCCTATTTTTAGGCCTATGCTTGAAAATTGCATACCCATACTAAAAATGGTTTATCTCTGCAACCACAAGCAGTTTTTGAATAATATTGGTGTTATAATAAAGAGAACACTTGTGAGATTTGTTCAGATGTGTAAATATCATTATATATGTTACTGATTAAGAGCAAATGAAGATGGCACCCATCACAAATTAAAGAATTTCAGATTTGCTTTAAAAAAAAAAAGCACTTTCAGGATGATTATTTCTTAGGAATGATGTAGCTTGAAGGTTTAAACCTCTCCCAGATCATAGCACAATGTGTGAACGGTCTCTGTGCAAAGCTTGACTCTGATAAAGTGAAGCAGAACTAAATTAGAGAGGTTTTAGTACAGAGAGTTCAGACGAGGTCTCCAAAATGCTCCTTTTGGCACAATGTGTGCCATTCTAATTTTCTCATCTACCAAACTATATGTTTCACTTGTATATATCACTAATGGTGTTCAATACATCCAAATATAGCAGTTTTGGCTTCATTTGAAGGCCAGAATCCTCTCTGAGACCTCTCTGAGTCCCTCTGTTCGCTCGATTTCTTTCAGATTCCAGCCCTCCTCCTCTACGCAGAGCTGTAGCTCAGCGACCCATTGGTCGATTTCAGTGATTGACACCTCTTTCGACGCGTTAGAGCCAATAGAATTGAGCCAATGCCACGTGAAAATGATTGACAGCACTGTTAGCCAATCAGAATAAAAAAAGTGCCGTCCATCGTGAAGCGTAAAAATCCTATTGGCTGAGAGTCAAATCATCATATCTGCTCAGTACAGCCTCCTAAACGTCCCAAATGACTTGAGGATATCCGCTGAACAGATATACGTGTGGATTAGTGGGAAAAAATGCTTTGTCTTCTCAAAACTTCAAAAGGTGAGGAGCAATTTCTGATCCTAATCGATATTGCGGTTTGTTTTGCTGGTGTTTGTTGGCTCATATCTTGGTGAGGCTTTGCTGTAGCGGAATATGACTCATATGTCTGTAATCCTCAGGTTGCTAGCGTTCTTTTGAGCTATGATGTGTTTGTACTGCATGAATTAGCACAGCGGTAGAGCCAGAAATGTGGCGAGTGGGTTGCCTAGGTGGCGCTATATGGATTTTGATATTTGGTAATAACTTTAGCTATTTATTGAGTTGTGTTTGGAGTGTGTACAAACGGCTTACATGACCTTGCAGCCCAGGCTCTGCTGTTTAATCTGGTATGCGACATCATTATATTCGTTACTGATGAGTGCATTTGTTTGGCATTTTGCATGAATGCATGAACCCAAGAGCCCCCCCCCCCCCCCTTTAAGACGTTATTAATAAAAGAAATGCACTTATTTAGGGAACAAATGGAGGGAAATTATGTTCTTGAGGAAATTCAAAACGAAGTCAACGACGAAAGCTGATAAAAAAGTAAAAAGTTGTGATTAATGCATCTTAGTTAGGATGGAGGAGGGAAACCAGTAGAACACAGGAGGTAAAGGTTCATCTCTAGACTAGTAGGAGAGGTCAGAGGGCGTTTTGGGGAATGATTTTAAGGATCATTTAAGGGTCACTGCAGTTCTTGTCTTCTACCGAGCTGATATTCTTCTGGGTTTCTCGGACCCGCTTCACCTCAGGGAGATCTGGGATGGAAGTGCCTTGACCCACAGACTCCTTGTACTGAATCTGCTCATTGTAATAGATTACACAAAGTCAGAAGACAACATAGAGACAAACAAGAGCACAGCGTGTACTGTGGACACAGACACGTCCATTCAGTCATAACACTTAACAACTGACAATAACACGTTGTTAGTAAAACCACGTATTTCAGTGGGAGCTGAGTATGATGGCAATACATACGTTTGTTATGCTTCAACGATACTTCATCTAGATGTGATGAATAGTTTGCTGTATCACTAAGAGTACCTACATGGAAATAAGGGCCTTAAACCAAAAGTACACGATGTACTGTACTTGGACATAGATGTTCAAAATACTTTTACGCCATTTCGTGTACATAGGACGACGTATCAGGACCATTGTAAATAAAAACTGAGGTGTGGTCACACTGTGGTGTGATGTGATTGATCCAATTGGTTCCTCGACAAAAAAAACACAAAATTTACTTTGTTTTTGTCTCGAATTTCTGACTCTAATCTCAGAGTTTTTTCTGGGAAATTAATGACTTTAAAGTCTCAGAGAAAATTTGTTTTTTTTCATAAATTTGTGCATTTTTTTCTTGTAAATTTACGTCTTTAATCACAGAAATTCGTATTTTAACTACAATGGCCCAAATACATAGAAACAAGTTATTGTCTTGCAGTAATGAAGTTGGGCAAAGAAATATCTACATGTATTAGCTACCACAAGTTAACAGAAAATAATTCAGAGATTTGGGGGCTCAATTAAATCCCATAATTAGTCAAATCAAGATAAAAGTGTGTTGGATTACAGGCGTCTATCTGTAGAGACAGGTCTGGTTATATTCCTGCTCTCTAGATAAAGGGGAGTATGGAGGGAGGCCTGGTTGGAGGAGGAGATGACGGAGGGCAGGGTCACTCTGAGGAGTACCGTGCTAATGTTGCGCTGGTTGTGTTTAACTCTCTCCATCTCGGGGGTCTCGGGCAAAGACGTTCCTCCTCCCACATCGTCTTTGTACTGAATCTTTACACGGACCAGGAATGAAAGCAGCAAACCAGCGGTTAGCCTGACGTCAACTCTGATATACACACGATGAGGACGAGGAGATCAAACAAAGTCTACGCTTGATTTATCGAACAAGAACACACCGAATGAAACATACCGTAAACACGCATCTAACAACACACAAGCTCCGCACTACCACGTATCAATGTTACACTAAAGAACAGGTCAGGGGTCAGTAGCGGGAGTTAAAATGCTGCAGATTCTACAAGGTTAATAAGAACAAAGATCAGTTTGGTCCAAAGAGATAAAGGGCTGCATATCAGGGTTTGTTAAAGAACAAATAAAATGTGATTAGAAAACATCTAGAATCAAATATTATGGAGTAGATACCAAGCTGAAATTCTTTGTATTCTCTTTAACACGGAGCATTTCAGGAGTGTCCTTTATAGTGGACACTTTGCCCATTATGCTTTTATGGTCAATCTGGTATTGATGCTACAGGGAGAAAAACAAAAGTGCAGTTAAAATGTTTCACAGACAAATCAAATCAAAGAGCCAGAAGAGAAGCTACTCGTCCACATGAACAGAACCATAGGTTCTGCAAACACTGACGGAAAAAACTTCTTTTACAGCTGGATTCAATTCATTAAGAGAACGCCGTAGACAAGTATAAAGTATTGAAGATAATACTTTGCAGCAGACATGGAGACAAACACAGAGACACCAGAAGACCCTCTGTCTTCACACTGAGACATGTAGAACCAGAACAACTCATCGTTTACGGGTTTCTACTTACAGTGCTGAAGTTCTTCTGGTTCTCACGGACTCTCTGCATCTCCGGAGTGTCCAGGACGGGAACGTAGTGAGACATGGTCTTCTCAGCTTCCTCTTTGTACTTTTTCTGTTGGACAAAAACGAGAGAGAGAGAGAGAGAGAGAGAGAGAGAGAGAGAGAGAGAGAGAGAGAGAGAGAGAGTCAGAGAGAGAGAGACAGAGAGAGAGAGAGAGAGAGAGAGAGAGAGAGACAGAGAGAGAGAGAGAGAGAGAGAGAGAGAGAGAGAGACAGAGAGAGGGAGAGAGACAGAGAGAGAGAGACAGAGAGAGAGAGAGAGAGAGACACACAGAGAGACAGAGAGAGAGAGAGAGAGAGAGAGAGAGAGAGAGAGAGAGAGAGAGAGAGAGAGACAGAGAGAGGGAGAGAGACAGAGAGAGAGAGAAAGAGAGAGAGAGAGAGACAGAGGGAGAGAGACAGAGAGAGAGAGAGAGAGACAGAGAGAGAGAGAAAGAGAGAGAGACAGAGAGAGAGAGAGAGAGAGAGAGAGAGAGAGACAGAGAGAGAGAGAGAGAGACAGAGAGAGAGAGAGAGAGACAGAGAGAGAGAGACAGAGAGTTATAAAACAGATGTTTTCTTTAAAAGAAGCTTTTTGAGGATCGGGTTGGATTTGATAGTCCGACCTGGCTGATGATGTTCTTCATCTGCTGAGCGTGGATGATGTCTGGAGTGTCGATGACACTCGTGTAGCTGGCCCTGTCCATCTCAGCGGTGTGCTTGTATTTAGACTGAGGAACAGAGAACATCAGTGAGCACAGATTCAGACCAACAACGAAAACCAAAAGCACAGACCTGCTGCATGAGATATTTATGTATTAAAACCTACGGACGTTCTGGAGGACCTTCACAATACGCCAAGGCAATATTATTTCAGCATCCTCTATTAATAGTCCGTAACAAGTGTTAAAGCTGCATTCTCTCTAGTGTCCACCAGGGGGCGACTCCTCTGGTTGTATAGAAGTCTAGTCTAAAATGACTCTACTTCTCTCTTGATTTATTCCCTCAGTAAACATTGTAAACATGAGTTTATGGTCTCAACACAGCATGATGTTCATTTAGTACAGGAAGTGACTCAGACCTGACTGAGGATGTCAGTAGCGTTCCTCGCCCTCATGAAGTCCGGAGTGTCCGTAGCCAAAGCCATCATTCCCTTCCCCTTGATCTCCAGCTCCAGCGACTTCTTGTACTCTCTCTGCAGACATCACAGGTGACTCGTGTTACGTGAACGCTCCGTGTGATAACAGCTGACTACTAGTGAGGCGAGGGTTCACTCGACTTTATTAAGAGCGGGGCTGCAAAACCAAAAACCGTCGAGTGAACCGTGAATAAAGAAGAGTTAGAAGAGATTAGGAGGAGACAGCAGAGTGTGTGTGAAGCTCCACCCAAAAACTGAAAGGAAGTGTGTTAAAGCAAACATTTGACTTTCTATTATCTCAGTGTATTCACAGTGCTAGATCTATCATGCACTACAAAAAACAACCTGTAACAGCATGCAGAGCAGAACTCCACAGAGAAATTCAATAAAGTCAAATGAATTTAAGTCAAAGTGAATCTTTAAAGCCATCTTGAACCACAGCATTAAGCATGTTTTCTTCTTGTGCCTGAGTTACAGGCAGGTGCTATAGTATAAATATAAAGTCCAATATGTTTCATCAAAACATTAGATAAAACTAAATATGCTTTGAGTTTAAGGTTCAGAGAGAATCGTGGGAACATCAAACTTTCGAAGTCACAGAAGAAGGAGGCTGGCATATTAGTGATGTCATGAAGCAAGGACAAAGGTCAGAGTCACACCCAGCAGTGGTCCTGTTTAGAGGGGGGATTAAGCTCAGTTAAAGGGGAGAAGTCAGCGGTGATGCACCAGCAGCAGGTGGTTGTGAGGGGGGAGGGCACTCGGGATGAGAGCGCGATGCCGTTCTCATCGGCTCTCGGTCAGTCGTACCTCACACAGGATTTGAGTGGCATTCCTTGCTCTCAAACGCTCCGGAGTTTCCTCCAGTAAAGTTAGCCCTTTACCCTTCACTCCCTCCTCTAGATCCCTCCTGTACTCTTTCTACAGGACGGAAGAAGAACAGAGAGACTCTGGACAAAGGGAACACAAGGCAGGCCAGGCCGAGGCGTACAGACAGACGAACAAGACAAGACGCTTGTCCCGCTCTGAGCTCAAAGTCACCAAGCTCCAAGACAAAACACAGACGCTGATAGATTCAGAGTTCAGGTCCATCACATCACTACAACCAGGAGGAGACTCAGAGGAGGGATGGGAGGGATGAGAGGGCAACATGACCACGAGGCATCCTCCTTGATAGCCTCGATGACTGAGGTTTAAACAAGTTCAAATCTACAATCACAAGTCTCTTATTTACAGCCATTGTTCCTTCACTTGTGTCTTTTCCTTGTCTCTCAGTCCCTCCTACCGGGGGTGCATGGAGGGACGAGGCAACCCCGCGAGGAGAGAGGAAATGAGGAAATGAGACAGCTGTAAAGACTTTTGTCAGAGTTTGTGTCTGCACAGTGATGAAGTAGCTGTTTAACAAGCTGCAGTCTGTGGTTACACCGTGAACTGCGTCCACTTCTACTGCATTATCTGCATCTGTGTTCATTGATATTCTGATTGTGAATATCCCAGAATATGAGTATGATGTCTGTTTGAACACAGGGAATGATTTGTTAAGATAAATGTTTTGTATCAGATCCTCGCTCCTCAGAGAACAAATAAGAGATTTGGGATTCACCCATAACTCTGAAGTATCAGCAACAGATCGCTACAGATTATAGAACAGTGAATATTACAATCCAATCAGAGACTGGAGACATTGGTGACTTCAGCAAAGACTCCTGATAAACCACAACGTGAACCACATTTCATCAGAAACAACAACAACAACAACGTGACAACTCAAGTCAACAGTTCACATCTTTGGACTCACACCACAGCATGCAGACTCTACTCTGTTAACATGAAGCTGTTAGTCGTCTTCTGACTGTGAAATTAGGAGTCGGACGTGTAAACAGAGATATCAACACAAAGAAACAAACGGTACTAAAGTAAGGAGGGAGAGGAGAGATGACGATGCCTTATCAGGAGTTTAGGGACGTGAAGTGAATCATGCAAACAAACTAAAATCATGAAGGAAGAAGGAAGAACTTGTGAGATTAATATAAATAAGGAGGTGTAAAGGAAGGAGGGCCGAGGTTGTGATGTGGTCTTAGTATGATTATCAGGAGTGGGGGAGGTTCTCAGGGATACCTTGTCCTCTTAGTTACCTCACTGGCTATTTTGGTGGCGTGTCTGACATGTATCATGGCGGGGGTGACCTCCAACCCTGAGAGGTTCTTGCCCCTCATGTGCTCCTCAAAGTCCTTCTTATAGTCTTTCTATTGGCCGAAAAAAGACAAAGACAGAACTCAAATAACACGCGAGCAAAGCAGCGGTCACCTGACACCCGGTCTGCCGCCATTGTGTGATGACGCCGTGTCTTTAAATGTGCCGAGGTCGTGACGTGTGAGGCGTTTATTGAGACTCATTATAATCAAACACTGGAGACAAATGAACACTTCACCTTTGCCCTCTCTGCATTGTGGGAGTAAGATTAAGCAGTATAATATACGTAGTATATTATATAGTACAAACAGCGATACACACGGCGTTCATGACACACTTTACACTGCCTTCACACAGTTCTATGGTAAGATTTGTAATGTGTACTGTGATCACTACGACGCAGCATCTTGATTTCATAAACTGGCGTTAAAGGCACTGTAAAACAAGAAGAGCTGAAGCACATACATATATCTATAATAATACATATATACATACATATATATATATATAATACATTCCCCACAGAGGCTTGTGACAAAGTGTTTTGTGTTTCTGAGGAGTTACCTGACTCTGCATGTGCTGCGCCTCCTTAGCCGTCACATATGTGGGCGTCTCGAAGTCCAACATGGCCTTTCCCTTCTCCTTCTCATACTTCTCCTTGTATTTCACCTGCACACACACACACACACACACACACACACACACACACACACACACACACACACACACACACACACACACACACACAAACATAATGTCAGATAGTTTGACAAATGTCATGCAGGCACATAGTATTTAATGTCTGCATCCATTTCAGAAGTTAATACAAATAAGCTTATAAAGTCTGCACTAGCTGTCATAATGAATACACGCTGCGATGGATTACACTCTTAATAATATAATCATTTAACTTATATTCTACGGGCATGCATGGAAACTTGTAGCTGCTTAAAAAGTATTAAAATACTTCATGAAATCTAAAACACGACACCATCAGGGAATACAGTTACAGTAAAAGTGTATGTATATATATATATATATATATATATATATATATATATATAAAAATATATAAGCATAGTTTGAATGCATGCAAAACGCCTAATGCTGTCTATTTAACAATAAATCAATATTTATAAAGTTGAGGAATAATCTCAGATCAGTTGCAGGTATTTTTGTGAAATCCTTTACTTATTTATGTATCTTATGTATAATAAACCACGAGCAATATTAAACATAAATGTTACTATTTGATGCATTGTACCAGCTGAAAGCTAATTTACTTTCCAAAGCTGTGTTACTGTTATTGATAAACTAAGTCAACAGCAGCCTCCTGTACGAGCAGGAAATGAAGATTCATAAATCACATCATCGTCTGCGTAGAAGGTGTTTTTGGTGTTGTTGGGGTTTGTTGACCCCCACAGTCGGCTCCACTTACGCTGCTCTGGAGCTCAGAGGCCTCCTTGTGATGGAGCTGTTCTGGTGAGTCAGCGATCATGTGGTAGTGACCCTTACTCTCCTCAAACTTCTTCTTGTAGCAGTACTACGAGGGAATTCCCAGTAGAGTCAGACAGCTCACAACAAAACACTGTCTGCAGTTTACTCCCATCCATTACAAGAAAGTCTCATATTTTATGACAGAAAACTAAAATAGTAACATTATAATTGTGAAAACTACGTTGGCGTATCAGAACCTTTGTAGGTAAAAGAAAGATCATTACAGAGCCGGGGGAGGGGAGCAATATTCAGAGTAAAGAACGTTCAGATTTCAGTTGAACATTTATGAGAAAAAACTCACAAGTTAACCAGAATTCTTTAAATATTTTCTGAGATTATGAAATCATAAATTTGCGAGAAAAAAACTCAGAAATTCTGAGATTAAATCTGCAAATTTACGAGAAAACATCTCTGGAAAATAGTGTTTGTTTCTTATTTTTTGTTATTAAGGAACCACGTGGCGAGGTTGATGAAAATATACTATAAAATCAAATTCATCAATAAGGAAATACATGTGATTTTAGACCAGAATCACCACATTATGACCAGCATCCGGACTTTGAAGACACATTACAATATTGAGAAGAAAACAACAGTTTTCAAAGAAATTACATTAAAAACGTAAATTCACCAGTTTAACCAAAGAGAATATCCACATTTTTTTCTCATAAATTAACAATTTTAAGTTTTGAAAATGTGAGTTTGTTCTCAGAATATTACCCCCCCCCCCCCCCCGGCTCTGTAATGTATTCATTTTTACCTACAATGGCTCTAAAACGTCATTGTAGAAAACAGCTCTTAGCAATGTCAAAACACATGACATGCTGTCAAAACAATAAGCCAATATTAAAAAATGGTGGTTATTGTATGAAAAATTATCTAGAATCAAATATGGAGGAGCAGGGAGTTTTGTGTTAAGTGATCATTAATAAAAGATGAATTTGTATAAACAGGAGGAAATCGATCAAGAGGAGTGGAGGTTACAGGAGGCGGTTGTATGAGAGGGTCAGAGGTGAGGATCACTACCAGATGAGGCCACAGTGATGGATGTGTGGATGATGGATGTGTGGATGATGGATGAACCCATGAGGTGAAACACTGAGTTCAGACACAATGAAAGTGACTCCCAGCAGCCTCCTAAAGGAGGGCGGGGCATCTTACGCTGCTGGACAGCTTGCTGGTGCTCAGGTTGTGCTGCATGGACAGAGACTCCGCCATGTCGGTCACCGGCTTGTGGAGCTTCTTCAGGTCTCCCTTGTACTTCACCTGCACGGACACATTTACACATGAACGCCTGTCACAATCTTTGCGCGTGATATTCGGTCATTTCCTGACGTTTTTATGAAAGGGTTCATTACTCACGTCACTAGCCAACACATTGGCATCCTTCAACGTCTGGTAAATCTTACTGTTCTTCAGGTCATATTGTGGTTTCCTTCCCTTCATCTCCTTGTCAAACTTCTCCTTGTACTTCAACTATTGGAGGGGGGGGTATGTGAGAGTTAGTTACCAGTGGACGACTCACAGACCTCATCCAACGGGAAACATGTGGAGAACAACAAAATGCTTCTTTTTAAGTGTATAAAAAGGGACATGGTTTAGAAATGTTGCATAATGTAACAAATGTTACTCAAACTAAGTTTGCATCCCTTGTTATACAAGAAAAAAAAACAACTGTGGTCAAACTGTAGTATCCTCTGAATCTTCTCATGCATCACTTTGTTTCCACTTTTCATTCAGCGGTCAGTTAGTCTGCAGTTTGGCTCCAGGCTCGAGAAGAAGAACATGTAGTAGAATCAATCACTTCCTGGTTCATTTCTCAACCGAACCAAACTGGAGACGCTGATCAGACTTTGTGTCTTGCATCCAGTTTGAGGTGGACATCAGAAAGCATCTGTGAGCGACGAGCCTCTGACCGACATAAACACAACATTGACTTCATATACAATAAAGTATAAATATATATATAGTATATATATATATATGGAAGAGATAGGACGGTATGATTGTGGTCTTGAGGGAGCCTGGACAAAAAGACAGAAGAGAAATCCTTAAACATTAAACAAGACTTAAAAAACAAGTGTAAATCCAGCAGCAATATTAAAATGAATCTGTTCATTTAAATTTGTACCAACGTTTCAGGAAGTCTGCACTGACCTCGAGTGTTCAGATTAAAAAGGAAAGTCGACTGCCGGATAAACACGTGTTTTTTAGGTTTTTTTGTAGAGAGACAGAGACAGGAAGTGAGAGGAGTGAGAACGTTTTGACATGCAACAAAGTTCACAATGCTGGAATGGAACCCGGGACGTCGTGGTAACGCATGCTGCTCGGCATACGGGAATGAACCGCTGTCTTTGTTTGTCATGTTCTTCTAAAATGATCCTTGAGTAGATATTGGAACCAGTGCAACAAATGCAGTAATGCAACAATGAGCCACAGTCTGTGAGGGAAACCAAAGAACGGAGGTTGCACACAATGCTAAACTGCAAGAAAGATCAGTCAGTCAACAGATGGACGAGGGGGTTGGACAGAAAGACGGAGCAGATGGACCGCCGAGGCGTGAACCTCCTTACATCACTAGTCACGGCGCTCATTTTCTTAATGTGCCGCATCTGGGGGGTATCATAGGAAGCGGCTCCATGGAGGGAGGGCGTGGCCTCCACCTACAAAGCGCAGTGAGATGAAGGGATGAAAACACACAGACAAGGACACCATGGAAGAGGACAGAGAGACGAGGAGTAAGAAGAGTAGAGTACAGAGGACAGGAGGACGGAGGGAGAGGACAGGTTTCAGGATGGAGACAGTGATAATGAGCAGTTAAAACACAGAAATGTACTTTCATGGAGTCACAAGGACAGATTGAGATGAGGATTATAATGCAGGAGGGAAGATGAAGCGCTACGGAGGAGCTGCTAGTTTGATCGTTAGGCCTCCAGGCAGTGTGTGAAATACCAGAGCAGATGTTCAGGGGCCTCGAAAATCAGAAGACCAATATTTGTCACTTGCAATTGTCACTAAAATGTCTTTTAAAAGCGGACTAATGCCCAGCAACTGCAGAACATTTATTCACAAACATGAATAGTGTTTGCGAGAGACGACATAAACGACACAGGTTGGGTGAAGCGAGCTTCTTGGGAGATGGGACCCCCCCTATTGCTCACAGGGTATTTTGCACACTGCCTACAGGACTGCTGCTAAGTAAGCAATGCTGGTCTGACAGACAGAGGATCTTTGCAGGTGACTGATTCCATCACGTTGTATCCTAGGAGATGATAACGGTAGTGGAGAAGCAGCATGTCTGGCCTGGTTGATGTTGGGTTTCGGCGTACCTGGCTGGTCAGCTTGGACACCTCAGTGGCCAGAGTGATGTCTGGGCGGTGGACCAGAGAACCTCCGCGGCTCGCCGCCGCACGGGCCTTCTCACGATACCCGATCTGTTCAGAGACCAGACCAGAACAAGAATCAGCGGACCATGAAGCAGACCACAGGGGTGACTGCTTCCTGTCGTTTCGTCACGCAAACATCGGTTCATGCATTCATGGCTAACTGTGGGAGTGTCTATCAGGTTTGTGCACACTGAGATTCTGCACATTTCTGCCTGTGTGTGTGTGTGTGTGTGTGTGTGTGTGTGTGCTCTGTGGTTACCTCACTGATGAGCTTGGCAGCCTGAGTAGCCTTCTGTATGTCGGGGCGGTCGACCACGCTCGTGTAGTGGAGGTTGGCTTTGGCATCTTTCTTGTAGGCGATCTGTAGAGGCCGAGCAGAAAAACAGAGTACAGTACGCATCAAAACCTGTCCCGACGCTGAGACCGTGCGCCGTAAAGGAAACAAACGACATAATCGACTCACGTTGCTCTGACTCTTGGCCACGCCCATGGCGTGGCCAACATCAGGTGGAACAACCATGTTGTTATAAATGGACTTGCCCTTCTCCTTCTCAAACTTCGCTTTGTACAATTTCTGTAAAGAAGGAAACAAAAAAAGGAATGTCAAGGACAGCCGGACAAAACAAGTCCAGGACTACGAGTCGGCGGAGCTCCTTCGGTCAGGGGAAGGTGACTCGGTTGTACCCCGCTGATGAGCTTGTTGATCGCCTTGCTGTGAACGGTGTCACGAGTCTCCGTCAGGGTGGTGAACGAGCCGGACTGCATGTCCTTCTTACTGGCCGCCTTGTATTTGCTCTGAGGGGGAAAATCCATCACAACACATGTAGAGTTAAAGTCATGAAGACAGCCTCATAGTGCAACATATCTTACTCTTAACGTGAACAACAACTGGTTGTCTTTTGACTGAAGGAAACGTACCTCTGACGCCAGAGAGCGCACGGCCTTGGCGTGCAGGATTTGAGGAGTGTCACTGACGGCGACGTAGTGGCCCTTTGCCTTCTCGTACTTCTCTCTGTACTTCAACTGGAGAGCAACAGCGACGTGTCAACATTCAATTCTGAAGACAGTTGAAGTAATGCCATTCTTTTTTTTTATCACGGAAGACGTGGAGAAAACGAACCTCGCTGGCCATGTCTGTGTTCTTCATGTTCAGCAGGGTCAGCTTGTCGTCCACTACGGGGATCACACAGCCCTTCATGCTCTCTTTGTCGTACTTGTACTCGACCTGTCGGTGAAACGACGAGAGCAGAAAACAACCGTTCATCAAACAGAGGTACGATACAGTTTAAAAAGGACTAAAACACACTTCTCCTCGTGAAGACTGAGCTCTGAGCACTACTAGACACATGAAGGACCATCTCCATACAGAGATGTACAGATGAGCAATGAGACTTTAAAATGTTCGTTCGGTCCCTGGCTTTGTGTTCACGGTGATAAAACGCTGATCTAGTTATTGCTTCTTTTACAACAACCCTGTTGGCTGTTGTTGAAATGAAGAACCACAAAGAAGAAGAAGAAGAAGAAGAAGAAGAAGCATCAACTCACATCACTCTGCTGCAGGGAGTTCTTGGCAGCATTGAGGAAATCGGGTCTGTCTACCGTCCAGATCCACTTGTTCTTGGTCGCTTCATACTTCTTCTTGTAGGTAAGCTAAAAAAACA
Source organism: Cebidichthys violaceus (assembly GCF_023349555.1). NCBI lineage: Eukaryota > Metazoa > Chordata > Actinopteri > Perciformes > Stichaeidae > Cebidichthys > Cebidichthys violaceus. The sequence continues at coordinate 1,540,763 of NW_027176274.1, read as the reverse complement.
ACAACATTGAATGAATATTCTCAGGTGTGTTGAGTTCAACTGGAATCACTAGCGGCTGAAGACGCTCACATTGGTGATGTTCTTGTAGGCCTCCTTGGCAGCACGGATGGAATGAGCCTCGGGGTCTATGTTGATCTGGGCCTTGCTCTTCTCATAAACTTCTCTGTACTTCAGCTGCAAGATGCATGAAAATAAAAACACCGTCAAACACAAAAACACGCGTTTCATATTTCATAAGCGTGTGCGGCCAGTCTGAGCGCGACCTACATTGCTGGTGATATCCTTCACCCTCTTCATGTGCTGTTGGTGGGGAGTGTCAAAAGGTAAGGTGTATCCCTTCGCCTTGGTCTTGTTGTACTCCATCTTGTAGATGACCTAAGGAATGATCGTCACCACACAGTCAGGAAACAATTCAAAAGACAGCGAACATAAGGACATCACTAAGCACTTTGTCTGATAGAAACATTGAACTCACATCTGTGATCTTCTTGCCAGGTCTGTGGGCCTCGTACTCGGGAGTCTCCAGAATGGAGGTGAACTTGTCCTTGACCCGTTCGTACTGCTCCCTGTACCTCCACTGATGGAGGACGACGACGCGAGAAAGTTAGTAACGCTCGAGAAAATCCATTCTTCACTGTAATCATTTATTCATGTGTGTTCTGACAACGTGTTTCTAATCTAAAGCAACGACAAAAAACTATCCATGAAAAAAGGTAAAAGAGGCGAAGATGAGAGACAAGAAGTCACATTTCAAATGATGTCCTCCGAGTCAACTCAGGTGAAGACGTTTGAGTTATTACATAATAAAAAAACAGATTCTTTTGTTTTTCTTGGATAGTTCTCCAGCAGAACAAGATTAAAATAATACGGTATGTTTGATGAGTGAAGTGGTGACGTGCAACAAGTTTATGAAAGCATGCTTTATGAAACATGCAGAAACATAGAGGGATCTTTTCCAGATGAAGATGAAGACGAGGACACGTGTTACCACTGTTCAGTAGAGTCCACGGAGCTCACGGTGGAACAGCAGCGCATCTCACGCTGCAGCTCACTGAGTCTGAGGCTTCAGTGAAGAACTCAAAGGCAACTCAGAAAGTTTGACTTGGAGCTATCACCTCCTCAGAGTAATTTGGCAGCTGAAGTTTGACTCTGTGAAGAACAACCGCAACGCTATATTGGTTGAAATACATTGAATTGTAACTATAAAGAATATTCTCTAACGCTGGTCGATTGGTAGAAGGAGGAACTGAGGATATTCCTTCTGGAAAAGATGCCGAGGGATTTAAGATATGAGAACCGGTCTGGGTCCTGGTGGACCCCTCTGGACTAGACTTTGTTCTCCCTACTTAACAACACTAGAAGTGACTACATGTTTAGATACATGATATCTTATCTGCAGTTTAAGATGAGTTAAATATGGCTGAACCGGATAGTTCAAAGCTTCATTCATAACGTTTACATTCATATTTTAAAGGCGGTATTTGTGCTCAGATCAGGCTTCACTGATAGTGTTCCTATGACAACATATTTGTTGAATTAGATTCCAGTGGTGGCTACGTAGGATTGTCTCAAAACATTTCCAATAACTACAGAGCGTTGCATTAAGTCCAAAAGACACAAGCTATTTTAAAAAAGACAGATGTAATAATTCTAAATTCAAATGTTTTTATCTAACAAACTATTCTGCTTCAATCCATATTTGGTGGATTTTAGCCTTTTTAAGCCTTCAGTCAATGCCTACAATAACAAAAAATGTATGTTTTAGTAGCTTCGTATGTCCAAAAAAGAGGACATTTGGGAAAGTCCTTAACGGTTGGATGATCAACGAGACATGAAGAGGAGTGAGCAGGTGATGGACGGATCACAGCATGAAGAGGAAGGTGGAATGTGTGGAAGTTAAAACCCCTTCAGGAGTCAAAGGGGTCTGAATGGAGGTGGTTTCTACAGGAGGATGACCCGGTGACCACTCAGGGACCAGGTTCTGCTCGTCACCACGAGGTCACCGCTCTGTGTCCGTTTACCTTGCTGCTCAGAGTGGACTGGTGAAGGGCTGTGAGGATGTCAGGGCGCCGGATCTCATTGCAACCGCTCTTTAGCAGATCCTTTGCTTTGGTTTTATACCTTGCCTGTTCACACACACACACACACACACACATACACAAAGCATGCCAAAGTTGAGGACACGTGAACAATAACAGCAGTGACACTGGGAGGACTGGAGAAGAGCTCCGGAGGTCCAAGTGTGACGGAGGAGCTGTTTGTCCTCATCTGTGCCTTCAGAGTGACAGAAAGCTTTATATATTCAGAAGCTTGACGATCAAATTATTAGTGAATATTCGGGTCGATTTAGATCGCCAGATGTTTCTTGAGAAAATATCCCAAAAATTGTTGTTTATGCTGGTTTATGTTTTGTGAGGAAAATATGTAGAACTCCTAATTATCAATTGTTGGAAGTCAGTTTGGTGCGAGAGAAGTAAGAAGAAAATGGAGAGGCAGCGGCACATGGAATTAAATGAAAGGACCAAAGGATCCTCGCACCATTTGGCATCTTAACAATAGAATACAATCTGTGTTTGTTTCAGCTTGTGGCCCAGCATTAAGCTTCAGGTTTGGCCTTCAGAAGGAAAAAGGTTTGGGCCCCCTTGGATCAATCTGTCTCTCTCTGATGGCACAGATAAAGGAGAGTCCTGCTCACTCAACGGAGCCGTCCAGCTCTTTGAGTGGCGCCGTTTACAACGACCTAAAGGAAAACAGACGGACCCACGAAGAGAGAAACGCGTCGCGTCTGAAGCTCTATCATGCGACGACCTCATGCACCGGTGCTGGAGGTTCTGCAGGACCGGACTTGCAGCGGAGGAGGCGGGCCGGGTTGGTACGCGGCGGCGAGAAGGTGCCGTTTACCTGGCTCATCTTGTTGTTCGCTCTGGCCAGAATGTATCTAGGATCGTCGGTGGTTATGGTGAACTTATCCTTGGCTTTCTCATAAGTAGCTCTGTAGGATCTCTGCTCAGAACGTCAGAAGGTAGTTAAAGACAAACGTCCACAAAACAACGAGTACGTTTTCACGTGATCAGGCTTTCCAGTAGTGGAGTAAAGTACATTCACCTGAGTAGTTACATTTTCTGCTACTTTATCTTTCTACTCCGCTACATATTGTTACTTTTACTAAATGTATCTGACACTTTTAGATACTTTGATGCAGTACCAACGTATACTTCTCATCTACCGTAGTTTACAAAGTATCTCATTTTGGCTCCACAATGAAGTCTATTTGTAGTGATAAAAACTAAATATTACAACATTCTATCACAACACTACATTTTGAAAGGAGCCATTCCACATAATACATAAAACTGTGGTATGTCTAGGATCTGAGTACTTCCTCCATCACTGAAACAAGTTGATATAAAGAACATTAGACACATTTCTATACACTTGGTATTATGGTTACCTATAACAAGAGCAGGTAATAAACATTACAGTCAATAAACGTAATAATAATACTATGAATTCACAATCTTTTACCTCCAAGCTGAGAGTCCGATAGAGATGCACAGAAACAGAGAAGTGGGATTAAAATATCTACTTAACAAATGAGCTTCAACAAAGTAACTACAACAATGTTTGTATCTAGAAAGCTAAATGACTGAGTTTGAGACGGAGGGGACTCACATCGTCGATGAGGGTGGAGGCATACTTGGCGGCCTGGAAGAACGGAGAGTCGCAGGTGTACTTGAAGTTGCCTCTGTTCTTCTCAAAGGAGGATTTGTAGAGTCTCTGTCAGCAGGAAGTGAAACGGTCATTAGGAACACATTAGGAACTCATTAGGAACTCACGGCTCTGTTAAAGGTCCCTTCATGTAGCACAATGGAAAAGGCGTGTTTGTATCCAGGGCTCAAAGTGGCTTACCGTGTTTATGCATGTTTGAACATAAACACAATGTGGAGGCTGACTACTCACATATCTTCTGGAATTGTACAGAGATAAGGCTATATTTGGAAAAAATGTTTTAGGATATGAGATCCCTGAACACCTGCCCTGTGATGCATCTTGGGAACATTAAAAGTGTTTTGCTTGCAGGAAGTAAGAAAGCCGTTAACCGGAGATTGGCTTAATGTAAACATTCCAAAAACAGGAACAGGAGCTGGAGATTGTCCAAGACATGTTTGTTATGGAAAAGTTGACATACCTTCTGAGAGTCATGGGGAACAGATTTAATAAGAACGGGAAGAAATGGAAGGCTGTAATAAGAGTAATAAAATAATTATTTAACTAAAGCAAGTTTAGTCTTTAAGCTTTTTTGGGGCGTTATAGAAATAATTATGGTCCAAAAATGTTGTAAAAATGCATAATTTTAAGTCAAAAAGCTTCTTGAAGGAGGACCCCGAAACCCAATATCTTTGATTATATTCTATTTACTAAAGAAATTCAGAATGTGGGCTGATAATGATGCTGAAACCAACATGTGAATAAGGAGAGTACAGCCACATAATAACTTTAAGACATCACAAGAAGTATGTTCTATGATATGAAATAAAAACAAACATCACATGATTGATAGATAAGATAAAAGATGAACTGAATGGATCTCTCACCTCACTGTACAGCGTCTTGTTCTTCTCGGCCCGAACCAGCTCAGGCGTGTCCCACACGAAGCAGCCGATACCCTTCAGCCACTCCAGGTCCTCCTTGTACTTCACCTACAGGGGAACATTAAAACACAGGGTTTTTATTCAAATATCAAAGACCCTATTTGCCATTGTATTGTATCTACTGTGGGAGTAAATATTTCAAAAGCGGGCTCAGAACTCACGCTGCTGACGTTCTCGTTGGCAATTCTGCTGAAGAAGAACTCAGGGCGGTCGGGGATGGACTTCCATGTTCCCAGAGAGTTTATGTACTTTTCTCTGTATTTCACCTGAGGAAGAGGAACAAAAAAAACAACTGAAAAATGATCTTAAATGTTTCGTTACCATCGTGTAAATATAAGATGAATGAATGACTATAATAATGAATCAGCTGGTGTCCACTGCTGACCTCGCTGACGTCATCGGTGACTCTGCGGTGGTAGGTGATGTCCAGAGCGTCCTTCACCGTGTGGTAGTGGCCCTTAGCCAGCTCAAAGGTCTCTTTGTAACGCAGCTGCAGATCAAACACAAAAGACACAAATTCATCATCCACAAGAGTAAAAACACTTTTATGGTATTTGTATTTATATTTTTGCTGTATTTCTCTTCTGTTCTATAATTTGTTCTTACTATCTTTATGTTATGCACCAGTACACCAAAGCAAATGCCTTGTATGTCAAATCTTACGTCTCAAAGATCATAAAACATGGGATTGCCATGCTTTTTTGAAAACAAGCACTTGTGAAGTCAAAAGACGCATTAAGCATAAAATATAATAAAATAACATTTAAAATTCTAATTAAATAAATTAAATCAATAATACTCATAGTTAATGAATTAATTAAAAACATAACAGCAACAGTAATTATAATAATAATGATAATAATCGTCATTATTATTAATAATTAATAATTATTATTATTGTATAACTTTACCTACAATATATTCTTGCCTACATGTCAAAGAAAAACAGATCTCTAACCCATAAACAGGTAGAAATAAATTCACTCGAGATGAAGTGTGTCTTTTCACTGATTTGTATTTCTAGTATTTTGTGGTTTTAGTTGAAAGTTCTGAGTAATGTGACGAATCTCCATTCACCAATGAAATTCTGAGCTTAAAGACTAGTTTCTTCAGGTTTAACTTTAAGGTGTTATAGACTTCTTCTCTGAAAGCAACACTGATCGGTTAATATCAAATATTCACTACAAAGTCCTATAATTTAATTTGATATTTTCACACTCACACACAGGTTTACTGCTAAAGGAAAGGTTTATTAATCATTAAGTGCTCTGAATATTATTGTTTCGCCAATGAGGAACTCACATCACTGGACTGGAGGTAGGCTTTCTTGGCCCGGATCAGGAGAGGAGTGTCAGCGATGGCGGTGTACCTGTGCTTCATCTTCTCATACTGGTCTTTGTATTTGTTCTACGGGAAGAAATAAGAGGAGAGTTTGATTATACTTGTTACATAATCACTGGCATTGTTAACATATACTTTAATTCTACAGGTGATGAAGGTACGATGAGAAGAAACAAGGAAAAGACTCACATCACTGTAGATCACTTTCATTCTTCTAGAATGGCCCATGTGTGGAGTTTCAATCTCTTGAGTGAAGTGAGATCTCTCCTTATTGGCCACATTGGTGTACTGGAACTGTAGAGAAACAGATGCTCATTAGACTATCAGCAAAAGAAAAATACATCGATACACTCAGTGAGTGACGGGGGATTTAGAACTTGCTTTGTTAGTCAGCTGCTGGGCCCATTTGGCTCTCAGGATGTCCACAGAGTCCACAGTGGTGGAGACCTTCGACATTTCCTCCTTGCTCTGGGCTTTGTAGATCATCTGAAAATGGAGGAGCAGAAAAAAAAGTCTCAGATGTGTCACCATGTTGGATTTGTGACAAACAGAACACAAACCTCTGGATGTGATGCCAGATATTTAACCAAGACCTGAAGCAATAATCTGGAAGTTCTAATCTACATAAATATCTTTTAAATCACAATCTATCGCACAATGAGGTAACACAAGGGTGATAAAAGTATTTATATATTTGCAGTATTATGAACTGAGAACAAAAAAAACAGTATCTACTGATGCAGCTTCACATTAAAAGCATTTAGCTGACTTTTATTATGAAGTATTGACAGGAAATGCAACTTGTTTGTCGGTGAGCTCGACACCGACCGCTAACTGAAACTAAATGTAAATCATGTGCTCTAAACTAAATGTAAATCATATGCTCTAAACTAAATGTAAGTCATATCCTCTAAACTAAATGTAAATCATGCGCTCTAATCTAAATGTAAATCATGCGTTCTAAACTAAATGTAAATCATAAGCTCTAAACTAAATGTAAATCATACGCTCTAAACTAAATGTAAATCATATCCTCTAAACTAAATGTAAATCATATCCTCTAAACTAAATGTAAATCATACGCTCTAAACTAAATGTAAATAATACGCTCTAAACTAAATGTAAATCATATCCTCTAAACTAAATGTAAATCATATGCTCTAAACTAAATGTAAATCATATCCTCTAAACTAAATGTAAATCATACGCTCTAAACTAAATGTAAATCATATCCTCTAAACTAAATGTAAATCATATCCTCTAAACTAAATGTAAATCATATGCTCTAAACTAAATGTAAATCATATGCTCTAAACTAAATGTAAATCATATCCTCTAAACTAAATGTAAATCATATGCTCTAAACTAAATGTAAATCATATCCTCTAAACTAAATGTAAATCATATCCTCTAAACTAAATGTAAATAATACGCTCTAAACTAAATGTAAATCATATGCTCTAAACTAAATGTAAATCATATCCTCTAAACTAAATGTAAATCATACGCTCTAAACTAAATGTAAATCATATCCTCTAAACTAAATGTAAATCATATGCTCTAAACTAAATGTAAATCATATCCTCTAAACCAAATGTAAATCATATCCTCTAAACTAAATGTAAATCATACGCTCTAAACTAAGCTGAGCTTGTTTATAAGATATTTAGTCAAAGCTGATCTAAAGTCAAATTGAATTGCTCCCAATTTTAAGCCATTGACTGGCCTGAAAATAAATAAAATAAAACTAAATAAAATCATCAAACTAAAAAGACATTAAACATGTACAAAGAAAACAACAACCCAGTAAATCTGGGACCTGAATGAATTAAACCACATTTTGCTGTTTCCACCAATAAAAGGATAAATCAACCAGTAATCTGACTATAATGCGATAAACGACTCACTCCGCTCATGTGGGTCTTCAGCTCGGTCACTCGTTTGTACTCTGGTGTGTCCAGGACCACGGAGAAGTTGGCGAGGTTCTTCTTCGCCTCCACCGGGTAGGTCACCTATAAAACACAGGATTTCAGATGTGCAATATAGTAAACGCAAACATTCACTTTGATAATATTTTATTTATTTATTACGTCTCCACTGATGCATCTTGTTGTTGCACTATCCTCTTTGCTGCTGTAATACTTTAGATCTGCGCTGTGGCACTAATGAAGGATCATCTTCTCTTAAATATTAAATGAATATTGAAACACGTACCCTTTGCTTGGTGATGTTGCGGATGTGGATCATCTCTGGGGTGTCATACAAGAAGCAGCCGAGTCCTCTCAGCCACGACAGATCCTCTTTGTATTTCAGCTAGGAAAAAAGAAAAAGATTTGAACCAACATTTTCAGACTAAAGTTTTGAAGTTACCTCCGTGTGTCTTGTGTCTTGTCGTCACACCTCGCTGGTGATCTGGTTGACGTGGTAGCAGTGCAACAGCTGGGGCGTGATGGGCAAATTGATCAGCTGGCCTCTGGTGTTGTAGTATTTCTCTCTGTAGCACAACTGGAAATAAGACGGGAACAAAAAGGCAGAATGATGATAAAGATACCACTCATCGTGAATAAAAAACAGGTGCACGGATGACTTGAGCCGTGTGAAACGGTTCCCTACGTCGCTGAGGTGCTTCTGGTTCATCTTGACTTGTTTGATGTCCGGAGTGTCGTAGGTCGTGTGGATCTTGTCCTTATGCTTGTGGTATTCCTCCCGATACAGACGCTGTGGAGGGGAAGGAAAGAAGGCAATACGTGAGAGTGTTTTATATCTAGAGGTGCAACGGATCATAAAAGTCACGGTTCAGATCCGCACAAAAGAAAAAAAGGATTAAGTAGAACTTTTAGATCTCTGATCATGTTTTTGCTGCTGATACTAACTGATGATCATTAATGATCCATATTAACATACAGATTCATACTATTGTTTGATTATAGCAGCTGGTCTACAAGGAACCAGAATATTTATATTAACCACCGTCCTAAAAATCATTTCAACGCTCTGAAGTCAGTAAACCATCAAAAATACAAAATGTTATACTTTTACTTTGTTATAGTAATTTATAGTGTTTTTTTTCTTCATAAAAACACAACATTCAAATTATATTTGTATTCGTTAAAATAAATCTCATCGTTATTATTGTTAATGATGTATAATAATTAATAACAACTTTATTTACACTGTGTTAAACTGTGTCATTAATCTGAGGTCCACATGTGTGATGAACTGTGAGGAGATCAGTACGGATCACGGATCCACTACGATCTGCTACACCACTAGTTTTATCTGAGGCTCATCTTACGTTGTTGGTGATCTTGTTGGCCTTCCTTGAGTTGACGAAGTTCACGCCCTCTGGGTGAAGAGTGTAGGCCTTCGCCTTCATCATCTCGTAGGCTTCCTTGTACTTCACCTGCACAAATACAACATGATTCATTAAGATAAAACAAAGAAAACCTTCATTTGTCTACAAGTTCTTTGGGTGAATCTGGACTGTACTTACACAGCTGGTGACGACGCTGTTCTTCTTGGCCTGATTGATGAGAGGGGTGTCGTAGGGCAGCGAGTAACCGGTGGGCATCTGGCTCTTGTTGGCCTCCTTGTACCAGTTCTGAGAGAAGACAAGACGACGAGGTGAGACAGGACGTTAGAGAGTCAAAGGGTGTTTCAGTGCCTATGGGACACCTAGAATCAGGACTGGTTCAGGACCCACAGGGGATTTTATTTGGGTCGCCAACTAAACTTGGTGAATATTTTCCATCGTCTCTTATTTAGCATTTTTATCTGCGTCTAAAATTTGTTTAACTGATGAGAGGAAATGAAGAGAGTCTAAGAGACAGCCTAAAGTATTTAACATGTGTTTATGTTTTCAATAACACATTCATAAGTCAGAGTTGTGATTTATCAAACGTAAATCTCTGGTAAATGGCTGGTTTAGCTCTTCAAGTAAATATAAGGTGACGTGGAAAAAGGCAGTAAAAATGATCAGGAGCGTTCATTTACGAACAGATTCGCTCTCTTTTTATCGCTGGCCTGTTGTGAAGTAAGTCGCAATGGTTCCTTATTTTCAAGAAAATAATACACTAATACAGGGGACCAAACACCACCTACATTAAAAAAATATGGTAAAAGTAAACGAACAATAGCATTCAAAAGGAAGTCTGGACAAAATAAGAAGTTTTAGTTTAGTTTCAGTTCTTCAGAAAGGTTCAGTTTTAGTTTACAGTAGTTCTAGTTTGTTCTGGTGAAGGCCAGGTCTAACGTCTCACAGGTGCAGTATGTAGCTACGCATTCATACAAAACAGCTTTTTAATCAGTCTTTATGCTCTTACAGTATACATGATGGTATGATGTCTTTTTGAAAGGTGTACGTATGAAGTTATTATCATTATATTTCTAAGGGCTGAGCATTAGGGAGAGTTATTCTTACGTCACTCTGGATGTAGTTGGCCATGCGAGCCCTCTCCGTGTCGACGGTCACAGCTGGAGCCGTGTTGGTTCCCTTGATGTTGGCGTTGTAAACGTAGCGGTAGTGCAGCTGGAAAAAAAAAAAGCAGAAGAAAAAAACAATGAGATGTACGACCACGTTTTGATATTTAGAGAGTATTTTTGTAGTAAGTAATGGAGATTTTTAAGAAGATTTCACTTACGTCGCTCAGGTTCTGAGAGTTCTGCTTGGACGTCTCGTACAGAGGAGTGTCCGTCACCACCGAGTAATCCTTGAAGGACTCGATACCTTTGGCTCTGTACTTGTTCTGGAACAAAAACACATTCAACACTGGACTTTATAGCAGTCTACGGAGGATTCATGGAGGAAGGCAAGAGGAGGAAAACAACAGAATGACTGAGGGAGGATGTGAAGTGGAGTGAACGAGTCCTGAGCACTGACCTCGCTCTGAAGATCACCGGCATGCTTGACGCGGAGGATCTCCGGCGTGTCCCAGGCGTAGCAGCCGATTCCCTTCAGCCAGTTCAGGTCGTCCTTGTAGAAGATCTGTGGAGAGAACGCGAGAAATCACACGCCTCAAGTTTACTGTGTGTGATTGTACTGAAACCCCCTTTTTCATACAAACATTAAGGGCTGCTACTTCTGATTTTTATGTTCTTATGTTTTATTTATTAAACATAACACTCACAAAGAATAGTTTTTAGCAGCTTATCAGATTCCCAAATAGTTGCCATGTTATAATAATATCTTGCATTGTACAGTGCTATGAAATGCAAGGTAAATAAGAAGATATAGCATCATAAACCATATGCAGCATGGAGAGTAGGTACTCACGTCGCTGAGCTGCTCGTTGACTTTGCGGGCCTGGGTGTACACCTGCATGTCGGGGAGGCAGATCCACTGATGCAGGTGTTTGCGGTAGTTGACCTCGCTGACGGCGGACTGGGTTTTGTGGGCAGACAGGATCTCCAGCATGTCTGCCGGGATATGGTTCTTGGCCTTGGTCTTCTCGTAGTCCTCCTTGTAGAGGCGCTGTAAAGATGGACAACCCCGGCTTTATTCTCCTGCACCCCTCTTCGTTAAAAAGGAAATGCAGATAAAACGGCTCGACTTAGGTTCAACTCACGTCCAGGACCAGCTTTCCAGCTTTGACGCAGCGAGCGGTGGCGGGATCGTCCTCCAGAGACTTGGGCAGACTGTAGAGGGATTTGAACTTCTCGTAATCCTCCTTGTACTTCACCTAAAAAAAAAGAAAAGGGACCACGGGTTTCATATTGTGTGACTCAAACATCGAAGTGCAGTATTAACAGGAGATGGAACTAGCAGAAGTTAAACTCACGCCGCTGAGAATGATCTTCTGCTGCTTGGCGTGCTGCATGGAGTGTGAGTCGTGTGGAATCTGGTAGCTCTTGTCTTTGATTTTGTCCCAGGCTTCGCTGTACTCTTTCTGTTGACAGGAGAGCACAAAAAAGATTACGTCATCGTGCGCTGACGCCGCCGCCGCCACCGTTTACAAAGCTCCGTGATCTTATCTTACTTTGCTGAAGAAGTGCTTGAAGTTGTGGCATCTGACGTAGTCGTGCGTATCCAGAATGGTGGTGTACAAGTGCTTCTCCTTATGATAAGCCTCCTTGTAGTTGAGCTGTCGATGACAAAGTGTCAAATTAACGCACTCGATCAGGCATTTTAAACTCAAACGTTGTATTTGTGTTTTTAAAAGTCCAGCTCGCTCACATCACTGGCCCAGGTGTGACCCAGGACAGCAGTCACGTAAGCCGGGGTGTCCGTCACGATGGAGTAATTGTTGAATTCTTTCTTGGCCTCATGTCTGTATTTAAGCTGAAAGGGAAAACGTGACACGGGTAAATATAGAATTGAAGTTAATCATATGAATGTGAATAACATTTCTGACGGACCGTCCAGCCTGTTACTCACTTCGCTCTGCAGGTCGTAGGACTTCTTGGCGCGGAGGATCTCTGGCGTGTCCCAGACAAAGCAACCCATTCCCTTCATCCAGTTCAGGTCTTCCTTGTAGAACACCTGTTGAATGGCATCAGCAAAACGACACGTTCAATAAGGGAGAGAACATCTGAATAGGGATTTCTGGATACGAGCTGCTATTCAAAACAAATAAAAGTCAACTCAGGCAGCAAAATAGATGCTCTTACGATGGCTCTCAATTTTACTACGAGGAACCTTCATGTTCTGTTGGTTCTGTTGGTCCCTGTGGACTAAAGCTGTAGTGTCTCTGAGCACCAGACTCCCTTTAGAAAACCTCTCATTCTACTGCAGCAGGGTCTGACAGTCTGACCCTCTCAGTCCTGGTTCTGGTTCTCCCGTGCCTCCCTTCCCTCCAGCGGGTCCAGAAATACGCCCTGGGTCTCCAGCAGAGAGGAGAAGCTCTGCTCCTGGAGGAGGAGGAGAAGGAGGAGGAGGAGGAGGAGGAGGAGGAGGAGGAGGAGGAGGAGGCGCTGCTGCCGGGAGCTGATCTCTCCTCCTCCCTCCGGATCTGGGTCTGTCCACGGTGGGCCGGTCTCTGCTGGAGGATCTGGGTCTGTCCACGGTGGACCAGGTCTCTGCTGGAGTCTGAGCTGAAGGAGGTTCTGGTGAACCTGCATGAGTTCATCTGGTTTCACCAGAATCCGACCCGGTGGCTCCGATGACATCATTAAGAATAACTCTATAAAAACAGACCATCTTCTCTCTGATGGTCTCTGTACTGATGGAGGTCTGATAGAGGATCATGACTACACTGAGACTGGTTCATACAGAGGATCAGGATTACACTGAGACTGGTTCATATAGAGGACCAGGACTACACTGAGACTGGTAAAGGTTCCTCAGAGAAACTGATATATATGTATATATATATATATGTATATATACATATATATATATATATATATATATATATATATATACATATATATATATATATATACATATATATATATATATATACATACATATATATATATATATATATATATACATATATATACATATATATATATATATATATATATACATATATATATATATATGTATATATATATACATATATATACATACATATATATATATATATGTATGTATATATATATATGTATGTATATATAGACTTTGGTGAGTTTGTCCAAACGAGTCAAATCACATAGCGAGCAGCAGATGAGCTCTGAAGAAGAACCTACATCACTGAGAATCTCGTTGGTCTTGCGGGCACGGATGGCGTCCTCCTGGTCAGGGTGGCACGTCCACTGGTGCAGGTAGGTGCGGTAGAGGACGTCGCTCAGCATGTCCTGGCAGCGCTTAGCAACCCTGTTGGCGATGATGTCTGGTGGGAGGTGGGTCTTGGTCTTGGTTTGGTGGTAGTCCTTGTGGTAGTCCCTCTGTGAAGACATGCAGACCATGGGAAGTTATTGACATTGTCATTACCAATGACACAAATTGACCTAAAATTTTATTTTAGCACAAATGTAAATAATATCTGGTCATATAAGTGTCTACAAGGTTTAAGGACATGTCTCCACCAACATGGAACAAGAAGCAACCTGAAAAGTGAAGTCCAAGCTTCACGTGTTAAAGCTGCATTCTCTCTAGTGTCCACCAGGGGGCGACTCCTCTGGTTGTATAGAAGTCTAGTCTAAAATGACTCTACTTCTCTCTTGATTTATTCCCTCAGTAAACATTGTAAACATGAGTTTATGGTCTCAATCTCTAGTTTACAGTCTTCTTCAATACAGCATGATGTTCATTTAGTATATTATGCTCCATTTAGAGTCTGCGCTAGCTGGTATCTTAGTATTTGCTATACTAATGGTACTTGCCCCCGCCGGGCCTTGCTTCTTCCAAGCTCCACCCTCTCGTAAAAATATAGTCACCTCTAGCTCCTCTTGGCTTCAAAACGGTAGTCAGCAAACCAATGGGTGACGCCCCGGGGGCTACGTCCACTTCCTCTATACATTCTATTGTATGAGACAAATAGAGAAAGTATTTTGGATATCTTACCAGTCCCTTGTGCTTCTCCTGGGCGCCACAGCGCATCACCTCGGGGAAGTCCACCAGCGTCCCAGCCATGTAGTGACCCTTGGCCTTCTCATGGGAATCCTTGTACTTGACCTGGTAGCATCCAGAATAAGAAAAGTCTCAACTATTGTTTACATTCCACAAGAAGAAAAACATGATTCCTTATTATCGCCAATGAAGAAGACGCGTACGTCACTGATGATCTCTCTGCCCTTCTTGCCACTGAGAAGTGGGATGTATTCATGGTTCAGCTGGTAGCCCGTTGCTTTAGACTCGTCCCATTGCTGTTTGTAGAGTTTCTGAAATCACACGAGCACAAAGTGTAAAACAAGGCTAATATATATGACATCGTAAAAATGTATGCAATAATAAAGACTTTGCATTACCTCGCTGATGTTCTTGGACACCTCCCTGCTGTGAGCCAGTTGAGGAGTGTCTTCTGAACCAATATAATGACCCTTTTCTGCATTGAAGGTCTCTTTGTACTTCAGCTGTAGCAGGAAGCAAAAACAACAGATGTGTGTTAATTACCAAGCGACTTGAAATGAGGAAGTTTAACTTTGTTTTTCTTCACATACATCACTGAGGTTTGCGGCGTTTATCCTCGCCAAGATGAGCTCAGGACGGTCCACGATCAGGGTGAAATTCGGAAAGCAGTCCTTGGCATCCTTCTTGTAGTGCCTCTGCAATGTAAAACGTACAGCGGTGAGGTGAGACCACAGCCAACTGGCATGAAAAAAGGGGGAAAACGTGCTAATAAGACCGAATGCAATGCAGTTCACCCACCTCGTTCATAATCTCCTGGGCATTTCTGACCTTGACGTGATCGACAGACTCAGCTGCCACCCAGCCGCAGCCACGGAGCCATTCCAAATCAGCCTTATACACATTCTGAAGACAGGAAGCAAGACGTTCAGATACAGTTCATGGTACGAGTGATTGATTTGTTTTCATGTTATGCACATAACCAACCCTCATGGGTTTATAAGACACCAAAGCTGTCCAAAAGGTCCAAAAAGCGGTCAAACATTTCATTCAGTTTCATGTTATCTCACAGCTCGGTCTTGTGCCTTCTTTTCCAGGCTTGGAAAATAAAATCTGCTACAAGGAAGGCTCCTTTCTTGATGGGACAACAAAACAAAAAGTGCACCTCGCTCACACAATAAACAAGGTCCGTCCTCCTCTGAAGTGACGGTTACTGGGGCTGAATGGTAATGTTCTAACTGTGCACATATCTTTGTCTTTTGTTGAAGTTGTACTTCACATAAAGTTCTGCACTGTAGTTATTTGTTGACAGACAACTTTCACTCTATGCAGGAGAAACATTTTGGTCCTAATCTGAAGATCACAAAGTAGATCTTCTGGGAAAAGACAAATCGTTCATTAAAAAAACCAACATGTATGAGTCCCGTGATGAGCACTCACATCACTTTGAAGATCGTAGGCTTTGCGGGCCTGGATGACATTGTTCTGGTCTGGCATGCAGGTCCAGTTGTGCAGGTGGGTTCTGTAGTTGAAGTCGTTGACTTGGATCTGGCACTTCTTGGCCAGCTCCAGAGTCAGCATGTCTGCCGGCAGGTTGTACTTGGTCTTGGACTTGTTGAAGTCCTTCTTGTACAGGGCGTCACTGGCGATGTTGGCCGAGTTCATAGCCAGCATGATCAGAGGGTCGTCCTGGACGCAGCGAGCGCCGATGTGGTGACCCACCTGCTTACGGTAACTCGAGAGGTACTTATGCTACGGGACGGACAGAAATCATAAATTCAGCTCCACAATTCTAATAAACGTAATTATGAAAAACACAACTTTGCCCCAAATACTCACTTGACTCTGAACTTTGCTATTTTGGATGCACTGCTTGATTGGAACAGCATCTCCAGGCATGAAGTATCCCGTGGCCTTGACCGAATCCCAAGCTTTGGTGTACAGTTTCTGCAAGAGACGGAAGAAGTTATTCGGGTTAATAATGACGTCATGCTTATTTGGTAGAGGACAAAGTATTGTTGACTTGCTGAGGAGTTGGTCTTACCGGGTGAACGTTCTTCGCCACCTCTCTGGCTGTGGCGAGCGTTGGGGTATCTGAGACTGTGTACTTGGTCTTGTCCTTGTGCCAGGCCTCACGATATTTAGCCTGAGCAGAGCGACAAATCAAAATTCAGTTACCAGAAGAAAAAAAACTACAAATTTGTCATGCCACTATTGTGTGAGGTGGTTCACTGGTTCCCAATCTAAGGGTAAACATTTTAACTAATAGAGATCACAGTGAAACCACCGTTATTACTTACATTAAGACATTACGCTTTTCTGAACGTTTCTTTTTTTTTTTTTTCAATATGTGCAAATATTACCAGAACATAAATGTGAACATTAGATAACACCAGGTTCATGTTAGGGAATGTTTGTGTCACTCCATAAATCAGAAAAAAAATAAAGATATGTTTTGTTAAATTACATACATTTTGGTGAATAAGGTAAAACTAATAGATGTCACCATGGAATTAAGACAATTATTTTTTTTTACAAGTTTCCTGAAATAAAATGTTTAAATATGGAAATGAGGCATGATCTAATGGTAACTTTTGATGAATTTAAGAGAAATCTACAGACACAAAATAGACAAAGCAGTAAAATAAATATCTAATCTCAAAGAAGACGTGTTAGGGAAGAAAGAGACCAAAATCTGTAAATGAAAAGCATTAAAAGCTGTGTATGCCTGTACCTTCTACCTTATGGGTCCCCTTTTCTATCATTTAGTAATCTGACTAAGTGACATATTTCATGGATGTCTCATATTACACTTAATGCATAATACTATAACAGTTAAGAATAGCTGATAAACTGTATAATTAACCTGAATAGTGAAAGCATAACTGCAGGAAATTTGTGTAAAACAGATCATTTAGATGAATTTTGAACAGATTATTTTCTACCTGCTATTTTTTCGGAACTTTTAATATAATTCTCTGTATTGTGTTTTATTTTTAACAATCATACAAACTTAACAGGCTTCTTTTGTTCTGTTACTGCTTTGGCGACCCACAGTGGGAGTTGGGACCCCCAGATTGGGAACCAGTGTATTTCAAAAGAAAAAATGTCATCTGAATAGCAGAGCATCATCCTCACCTCGTTGAGGACTCCAGCAGCATTCTTAGCACAAACCATGTCGACTCTGTCAGTTGGAACTATGAATTTCTGATCATCCAACTTGACACGGTAGCCTCTCTGTAAAGAAGCAAGAAAGACACACAAGAACAATAATTCAGCTGATTTAATTTAGTATTTATATAAATGTCTGAGATTTCACGAATAATAAAAAAGTCAAATTGTAGTCGTACTTACCTCAGCCAGGACCTTCTGTGCATGCTTCACCTTCATAACATCCACAGACTCATGTGGCATCCATCCACATCCACGGAGCCACTCCAAATCAGCTTTGTACACAGCCTGAGGACACAAAACAGACACGTTTACGTGTTTCCACAACAGTATATACACAGAAAAGGGCTGAAATAGGAGTTTACATATCGTTACAAAGATCCAATGAATATTTCAATATCCACATAAACCTACATCACTCTGGAGGTCGTAGGCCTTTCTGGCCTGGACCACATCGTTGGAGTCCGGCAGACAGGTCCACTGGTGCAGAAGAGTTCTGTAGTTGAAGTCGTTGACTTGGATCTGGCACTTCTTGGCGAGCTCCAGAGCCAACATGTCCGCCGGCAGGTTGTACTTGGTCTTGGACTTGTTGAAGTCCTTCTTGTACAGGGCGTCACTGGCGATCTTGGCCGAGTTCATAGCCAGCATGATCAGAGGGTCGTCCTGGACGCAGCGAGCGCCGATGTGGTGACCCACCTGCTTACGGTATGATGCGTGGTACTTGTACTAAAAAGAGATGAAAGACCGAATGAAGAAAGTGTCTCATTTATGAATCTGTATTTAAACCTCATCCAGAGTTCTCTTCTTACGTCACTGATGATATCTCTGGAAGCTCTAGCCTTCAGCACGGCGATGGCGTCCTGCTTGATGTGGTAGCCCTTGGCCTTCTGGTCGTCCCATGCCTGTGTATACAGTTTCTGCACACAGCAAAAAAGATATGATCAAAAACACTGAAATCCGTAGTGTATCGTCAGCAGTTGAAAATCACAGGGATCATGCTCTAAAATGTACATAGTTTGAAGCTATTTATGCAAAGTTTTACGAGTTCCAGCACCTGCAGAAATCATGCAGATGTTGTAATTATGCAAACTTACGTTGCTGATGCTGATAGCGTTGGCTTTGGACAGCACGGCGGCGGGGGTGTCAACTGGCAGGCGGAAAGAGAGCTTGTCTTTATCCCAGACTTCTCTATACTTCCACTGTCAGAAAGACAAAAAAAAAAAACATGAACGTCTCATTTATAGAGATATTTGTGCAACCATATGTATACAGTTTTGAATGTGTTATTACTCACATCGCTGATGTTGTGAGCGTTCTGCTTGGACAAGACGATCGTTGGGAGGTCGACCACGCTGGTGAACTTCACAGAGCTGGGGGGCTGGCGGTAGAGCCTCTCATTGATGATGGCCTGAGCGTTTCTAGCTTTGACGACATCCACGGAGTCATGTGGTGACCAGCCGCATCCCCTCAGCCACTCCATGTCCGCTTTGTACACGGCCTGGAAAACAGAGAGCAGTTCAAACCCCAACAAATACTGTTGACTTTCAGTCACCGGTTAACACGGTTACTGGTTCAACTGAAACACCCGTTGCTCTAAAACGGTCGTGATTCTGTCTGAATTCTGTAGAACTTGAGTTGATTATTTTTGTTTTTGCTGCTGAATCGTAGTGAAAATGATAAACCTCATTCAGGTGAAAGGTGCTACATAAATAAAGTTCATTCATTCATTTGTCCGATTACGGGATGTCTAAACAAATTAGATTTTCCTTTAGTTTGTTGGATGCAGATCTTGGTTCAAAATGTAAAACTATCAATGAAACCAACATACTGTATATACAGAATCCTACAACTCTGAGTATGAGTTAGCATGGCCACGAAAACAAATGTAACTTCATGTGCTGATGACGCTTATAGGTGTAACAGTACTAATACGATAAGAGCTAAAAACAAACTCCAAACCAATCCTCTCCAGCTTTTCATGTACTCACATCGCTCTGGAGGTCGTAGGCCTTTCTGGCCTGGACCACATCCGTGGAGTCTGGCAGGCAGGTCCACTGGTGCAAGTGAGTTCTGTAGTTGAAGTCGTTCACTTGCTGCTGGCATTTCTTGGCTAGTTCAATCGCCACCATGTCGCCTGGCAGGTTGTACTTGGTCTTGGTCTTGTTGAAGTCCTTCTTGTAGATGTTGTCGCTGGAGATCCTCGCTGCGTTAGCGGCCAACATGCACAGAGGGTCGTCTTGGATGCTGAGCGCACCAATATGATGGCCACATTGCTTGCGGTAACCGGCTTTGTATTTGTACTAGAAAATGTTTAGGAATGGAAGTATTTTTGATTAGTTTTAATGACAAAAAAAAAATAAAAAATGCTGCAGAAGAATTCAGCTCGTGAAGCGAATATGAAAATCGAGAGGTTCAGACTTACATCACTGACGATGTCTCGGGAGGCCTTGGCTGATTTAACAGAAATTGCATCTTTGGGAAGGAAGTAGCCTTTGTTTAGGGCTTCCATATAGCCTTCACGGTATTGTTTCTGGGAAAAAGGAATGATACAGTTAGGGTGTCTGATATACTGTATATACACCACATTACAAAACACCAATTTCCTTTAAGGTCAACAATGATATGTCAATATTCATTCTTCAAACTTTAGCACTCTAAACTGATTGAGATAAAGCTAACAGTTACTGATATGATCATTTGTGATTATTGGTTATACAGCTACATGACGAGGCACTGCTTTACCAGACTGGTGTTGATTTTGTTCTGCTTGGCCAGGACGATCTCGGGGGTGTCGGGCATGACGTGGATGTTGAGCTTGTCCTTCTCCCAGGTAGAAGTGTACGCTTTCTGCAAACAGCAAACACGGTTTAACACGGTTCAGTGAGACGTGACTTCTCTGAGTCATAGAACAATATCATGAAGCAAACAGAGCTTTGCCTGAAACAAGTTAAACAACTGAAACAAAATACTAAAGATAGCCGCAGCTATCGCTTATTTTAGTTATTAAGTATTCTACTGATTATTCCATTATGAAAAACACTTTTGCTTTATTAAGGAGCAATAATAGTAAATTAACAAAGTCTGCTTAGAGCTAGCTAAAAGTCTCCATCAAACAACTAGATTTATTAAAATTTTGAATTGTACAAAAGTACATTTGAACACATCATGGAAACGTTACAATTTAACTTCAACCAATACTAATTTTTACAGAATGGAGCTTGAACGCATCATAATGTAACTCAATGCAACCTCTGTTGACGTTAGCTATTAGCTCGGTTATTTAGCAAAGCAGGACTGATTTGCCCACTAGTTGCTAACAGCTAACAGCTAGCGTTAACATAAATGAGCTCTCCTCCCGGAGATCTCAACACAGATTTGCTGTTCAATTAAATTTGTGCGTTGTTGATTAGCGGCACCACAAACCGACTTCCCAAAGATGGGAAGGGGGGGGGGGGGGGGGGGGGTTGAACGAAACAAGTTTCTTCAGGACTTGTTTACTACTTTAAGAACACTCCCACAAAAGAAAACAAAAATAATAAGGACGAGTAAATCAATAAATAAAATACATTGAAATAACACTGAATACTACCTTGTCCATGGTGTGGGCATTGGCCTGAGCCAGGACAAATGGCATGTCAGTTGTCTTGGCGGTGAATTTGAAGTGGCTGGGATGCTGACGGTACTTAATCTCGCTCAGTATCTCTGATGCTTTCTTCACTTTTTCCACATCAACTGAACCGATTGGCACCCAACCTGTTCCCCTGATCCATTCCATGTCGGCCTTGTAAACAGCCTACGAATCACAGCGGGGAGGACAAACATTAAGTTCTCTTTTTAAAAAAAAAAATCTTTGCAGTTTTCAGCAAAACACATTCTAAAGGAATTTTGTATTGCTCACATCGCTCTGGAGGTCGTAGGCCTTTCTGGCCTGGCGAACATCAGTGGAGTCAGGTAGGCAGGTCCAGTTGTGCAGATGAGTTCTGTAGTTGAAGTCGTTGACTTGGATCTGGCACTTCTTGGCCAGCTCCAGAGTCAGCATGTCTGCCGGCAGGTTGTACTTGGTCTTGGACTTGTTGAAGTCCTTCTTGTAGAGGGCGTCACTGGCGATGTTGGCCGAGTTCATAGCCAGCATGATCAGAGGGTCGTCCTGGACGCAGCGAGCGCCGATGTGGTGGCCCACCTGCTTACGGTACCCCACCTTGTATTTGTACTGTGTAGAGAGAAAGAGTGAAGTGATGATTAACAGAATGTGGCACAACTAAGCACAAGTCACTATCAGAGAGAATTCATTTATATGTTACGTACATCACTGATGATTTCTCTTCCACGTTTGGCAGCAACAATAGAGACTGCATCGGCCTTAATGTCGTAGCCCTTCCTGAACATCTTCTCAACATCTTCCCTGTATAGTTTCTGGAAGAGAAAGGGAAAGAAAGTTTCATTATAAAAATTTAAATCACATATAATCACATATTTTGTGACATGGATGTGTAACACCCAAAACAGACAAAACGTACCTTGCTGATGTTGTAAGCATTAGCTCTAGAAAGCAGAATCTCAGGTAAGTCAGGGATCACATGGTTCTTAACCTTGTCAGCCTCCCAAGCAGCAGTGTAGTTTTTCTGTGGTGAGAAACACAAAAAGAAAACACAAATTGTAAACACCAGGAAAAGATGGAACAAATGTGCCGAATTCGTAGACGAGGGATGTGATATTCCTTACCTTGTTGATGGTTGCAGCGTTTGCTTTGGCCAAGACCATGGGAATAGAAGTCATGTCAGTTGTAAATTTCTGTGTGTCTGGTTTTAGCCTGTAGAGATGGTCGCTGAGAATTCTTCCAGCATTCTTGGCCTTCAACACATCAATCGAACCAATGGGGACCCATCCTACGCCCACGACCTCATCCAAGTCGGCTTTGTAGACAGCCTGTTGGCAAAAGCATTTGAACACATAAGCACGGTCGATAAAAGGTATGTCGAGACATGTTGAATGTGTCAAAAGGAGGGCTCACATCGCTCTGGAGGTCATAGGCCTTTCTGGCCTGGCGAACATCAGTGGAGTCAGGTAGGCAGGTCCAGCTGTGCAGATGAGTTCTGTAGTTGAAGTCGTTGACTTGGATCTGGCACTTCTTGGCCAGCTCCAGAGTCAGCATGTCCACCGGCAGGTTGTACTTGGTCTTGGACTTGTTGAAGTCCTTCTTGTACAGGACGTCACTGGCGATCTTGCCGGAGTTCAACGCCAGGACGATCAGAGGGTCGTCCTGGACGCTGAGGGCTCCGATGTGGTGGCCCACCTGCTTACGGTACCCCACCTTGTACTTGTACTGAGGATAATAGAATAAAATGTTTTAGTTGCAAGTAGAACAACCCTCACATTATGTTTAATACCAGTGTGTCAATCATTGGGCTGTACCGAATGTAATGTTTTTAAATTCAAAGCTTCTATCGCGGGCTTCAAATACAGCTTTGAATGGAATATATGATTTTGTGTTATTGTGTTTATATAGCTTAAATGTAATTTATGGTACAGGTGTACAATAATACAGGTAGGTGCAAGAGAGTGAACAGTTTTGACTGCAGTAAAGATGTTGTTTTTGAAAGGCTTAAAAAAGGACTAAAGCAGAATATTTTGTTCAATAAAACATGTTGTGAATCAAATACAAACAGATATTAGATTCAGTATGAGTCACTTACATCACTGACGATGTCCCTGGAGGCCTTGGCAGCCTTGACAGACACTGCATCCACAGGGAGGAAATAGCCTTTGTTGATGGCGGCCTCATAACCTTGTCTGTACAGTTTCTGAAAAGTAGAACATACTTTTTATGGATACTTTCTTGAACTGTTTCAACAAATGGAGGTCTCATCGTGGCACTTAATTCTGGAGAGCTTCAGGCTTTCCACAAACCCAACCTTGCTCATGGTGATGGCGTTCTGCTGAGAGAGGACGATCTCAGGCGTGTCAGGGTTGATGTGCACCTTGATCTTGTCCTTCTCCCATGCCTCGGTGTAGAGACGCTGGAACAAACCACAAATATTTTGTTACTTGATGGTATCAACTGGAGAGCTCTCCATTGCAAAGCAAGGTAGTCACTATGTACTATAGAACCTTTCATTTCACCAATAAAATTACAAACGCTAACCTTGTTCATGGTCAAAGCGTTATTCTTTGCCAGTACGATGTTCATGGCATCTGTGGTGCTGGTGAAGGGAATCTTGGAGGGGGGCTGGCGGTACTTCCTTTCACACAAGGCGTCTGCAGCCTTCTTGGCTTTCTCCACCTCGATTGAGCCAATGGGGACCCAGCCCAGGCCCTGGAGCCACTTCAGGTCAGCTTTGTAGACGGCCTATGAGGTGCAGTAACGCAAAATTAAACTCCTGACATACTTGGTAGCATGAACATAGAATGAGAAAATAAATTAGCAGGGAAGCTACACTCACATCACTCTGTATGTCATAAGCCCGTCTGGCCTGGACGACATCAGAGGAGTCTGGCAGACAAGTCCAGTTGTGGAGGCGGGTGATGTAGTTGGCGTGGTTGACCTGGATCTGGTTCTTCTTGGCCAGCTCAAAGGCCAGCATGTCCACCGGCAGGTTGAACTTGGTCTTGGACTTGTTGAAGTCCTTCTTGTACAGGGCGTCACTGGCGATCTTGGCTGAGTTCAGAGCCAGCACGAGCAGAGGGTCGTCCTGGACGCAGCGAGCACCGATGTGGTGGCCCACCTGCTTACGGTATGCTGCGAGGTACTTGTACTGGAGGAAAAATGAAATAAATACATATACTAGTTGTTGCAGCCCTACTTGTCAATTTGCATTTAAATAACTCAAACGAAACACTTACATCACTGGCGATGTCCGTGGAACGCTTTGCTGCTTTAACAGAAATGGCATCCTCGCGCATGTCGTAGCCCTTCTTCTTGGAGTCTTCATTGGCCTGTTTGTACTTTTTCTGTACACACACACAATCATCCCAGAGACGTTAAGTATATCAATTTACCACTGAAAGTAATCCATGAATACGAGTTGAAGCACCACCATAATTATTAAATTCTCCACTTACCAAGCTGTAGTTGACATTGTTGGCTTTGGCTAGAAGAACATCCATAGCGTCAGGCATGATGTGGATCTGAGACTTCTGGTTCTCCCAGGCTTCAACATATGATTTCTATAGTCATAAAAACCAAAGATATGAGAGCTTATTCATATTATGCACTCTGCAAGTTAGGGTTTTTATGAGAGAAGAGAAATAGTTCAACAGAGTCATTTTGTATTATTTACAGCTACTTCTCTGAGAGGATTAATGATTTCATACCTTGTTCATAATCTGAGCGTTGGCCTTAGCCAACACCATGGGCATGTCTTCAGTGGTGATTTTGAACTTGAAGTTGGTCGGAGGTTGACGATACTTTCTCTCATTTAGGGCCTCGCCTGCTTTCTTCGCCTTCTCAACATCCAGTGAGCCTATAGGCACCCACCCGATGCCCTGCATCATCTTCAGATCCTCCTTGTAAACATTCTGGACCAAACAGAAAGAGTTTATTATGGTGAAAGATGCTCCAAAACATTAAAAATGTACATTCATAAACATGATAACTTCCTACAATATGAACTCAAGGATTCATACTCACATCACTCTGTATGTCATAAGCCCGTCTGGCCTGGACAACATCAGAGGAGTCTGGCAGACAAGTCCAGTTGTGGAGGCGGGTGATGTAGTTGGCGTGGTTGACCTGGATCTGGTTCTTCTTGGCCAGCTCAAAGGCCAGCATGTCCACCGGCAGGTTGAACTTGGTCTTGGACTTGTTGAAGTCCTTCTTGTACAGGAAGTCGCTAGCGATCTTGGCTGAGTTCAGAGCCAGCACGAGCAGAGGGTCGTCCTGGACGCAGCGAGCACCGATGTGGTGGCCCACCTGCTTACGGTATGCTGCGTGGTACTTGTACTGGAGGAAAAATTGAAAACAAAGTTCCATGGTTACATTGTAGAGAAATAAATGTATGGTAGCTGTTTATCATTGTTAAAAAATCCAACAGCTTACATCACTGGCAATGCTTGTGGAAAGCTTTGCTGCTTTAACAGAAATGGCGTCCTCGCGCATGTCGTAGCCCTTCTTCTTGGCGTCTTCATTTGCCTGCTTGTACTTTTTCTGTAAACAAACACAAATGCCCAACAGACATAAGTACATGCATTATCCATTCAAAGTAGGACTGAGATATATTAGGTATGTGTTGATGAATGAAAGAAATATCCTTATTAATATAGAATATCTTCGAGTCCTAATTTGTAGCCTTTTAAAAAAGTGCTGTATAAATACATTGTATTATTATTATATAATCCATACATAAGTGTTGCTTTACTATGTTGAATTCTCCACTTACCAAGCTGTAGTTGACATTGTTGGCTTTGGCTAGAAGAACATCCATAGCGTCAGGCATGATGTGGATCTGAGACTTCTGGTTCTCCCAGGCTTCAACATATGATTTCTGTTGTCATAGAAACCAAAGATATTAGAGCTTATTGATATTATGTACTCTGCAAGTTAGGGTTTTTATGAGAGAAGAGAAATAGTTCAACAGAGTCATTTTGTATTATTTACAGCTACTTCTCTGAGAGGATTAATGATTTCATACCTTGTTCATAACCTGAGCGTTGGCCTTAGCCAACACCATGGGCATGTCTTCAGTGGTGATTTTGAACTTGAAGTTGGTCGGAGGTTGACGATACTTTCTCTCATTTAGGGCCTCGCCTGCTTTCTTCGCCTTCTCAACATCCAGTGAACCTATAGGCACCCACCCGATGCCCTGCATCATCTTCAGATCCTCCTTGTAAATATTCTGGACCAAACAGAAAGAGTTTATTATAGCGACAGGCAGTCAGGGAATGTAAGTACTGCACTTAAGTATAAATTTAAACTACTTTCACTTTACTTTACTTTAAGTATTTCTATGTTCTGCTGCTTTCTACTTCCCTCCACTACATCTCAGATCCAAATATTGTACTTTTTACTCCACTACATCTCAGAGTTAAATATTGTACTTTTTACTCCACTACATCTCAGAGTTAAATATTGTACTTTTTACTCCACTACATCTCAAAGTTAAATATTGTACTTTTTACTCCACTACATCCCAGAGTTAAATATTGTACTTTTTACTCAACTACATCTCAAAGTTAAATATTGTACTTTTTACTCCACTACATCTCAGATCTAAATACTGTACTTTTTACTCCACTACATCTCAAAGTTAAATATTGTACTTTTTACTCCACTACAGCCCAGAGTTAAATATTGTACTTTTTACTCCACTACATCTCAGAGTTAAATATTGTACTTTTTACTCCACTACATCTCAGAGTTAAATACTTTTTACTCAACTACATCTCAAAGTTAAATATTGTACGTTTTACTCCACTACATCCCAGAGTTAAATATTGTACTTTTAACTCAACTACATCCCAGAGTTAAATATTGTACTTTTTACTCCACTACATCTCAGAGTTAAATACTTTTTACTCAACTACATCTCAAAGTTAAATATTGTACGTTTTACTCCACTACATCTCAGAGTTAAATATTGTACTTTTTACTCAACTACATCCCAGAGTTAAATATTGTACTTTTTACTCCACTACATCTCAGAGTTAAATATTGTACTTTTTACTCAACTACATCCCAGAGTTAAATATTGTACTTTTAACTCAACTACATCTCAGAGTTAAATATTGTACTTTTAACTCAACTACATCTCTACATAAAGTGAAGGATGAAGTGTTCCTTTATGTGTTGAGAAAATCCTCTTCCTTCTTCAGCTAAATAAACTCTTTAAAAAGCCTCTTGGATCAGCTGGAAAATACATCGTCACAAAGCTGAAAACAAGCTGTTTGTTCTTTTTTGAGATACGTGGTTCTCACAGGGCAGAGACGCTACAAATGTATGATGATCTTATAGAATATAATACATTGATGTAGATTGAACTAACCAACAGGATATAAAGGAGTTAACATGCAACATTCACATTAATGCAGCAGAAACATCAGATGTAATAGTAAAACACTGACAGGCAACATTTTACTGCACTATTAATACTTCTACTTTCAGTACTTCAAGTGTATGTTGCTGATAATACTTACATACTTTAAACTGAGTGGAGTTTTGAATGCCGGGCTTTTACTTGTAGTGGAGTATTTTCACAGTGTGGTAGCAGTACTTTTACTGAAGTGTAGGATCTGAATACTTTTTCCACCACTGGTGAAAGATATTCCAAAACTCTAAAAATGTAACTTATAAACATGATAACTTCCTACAATATGAACTCAAGGATTCATACTCACATCACTCTGTATGTCATAAGCCCGTCTGGCCTGGACGACATCAGAGGAGTCTGGCAGACAAGTCCAGTTGTGGAGGCGGGTGATGTAGTTGGCGTGGTTGACCTGGATCTGGTTCTTCTTGGCCAGCTCAAAGGCCAGCATGTCCACCGGCAGGTTGAACTTGGTCTTGGACTTGTTGAAGTCCTTCTTGTACAGGGCGTCACTGGCGATCTTGGCTGAGTTCAGAGCCAGCACGAGCAGAGGGTCGTCCTGGACGCAGCGAGCACCGATGTGGTGGCCCACCTGCTTACGGTATGCTGCGTGGTACTTGTACTGGAGGAAAAATTGAAAACAAAGTTCCATGGTTACATTATAGAAAAATACATGTATGCTAGCTGTTTATCATTGATAAAAAAAATCCAACAGCTTACATCACTGGCAATGCTTGTGGAAAGCTTTGCTGCTTTAACAGAAATGGCGTCCTCGCGCATGTCGTAGCCCTTCTTCTTGGCGTCTTCATTTGCCTGCTTGTACATTTTCTGTATACACAGGAAACAAGTATGACAAACATTCAAGCATCTTCTGAAAAATGGCGGTGTATCATTAAGTATGTTGCTTCAAAAGCTATAACAACAACTTCACTTATTATCAAAATGTCTGAGAAGGACTCACCAGACTGTAGTTGGATTTGTTGGCTTTGGCCAGTTGAACATCAATGGCATCAGGCATGATATGGATGGTGGTTTTGTCTTTCTCCCAGGCTTGAATGTATGCTTGCTGTAATAATAATAATAATGAAAATAATAATAAACTTGATCTTTATAGCATCTTTCATACAATAAATGCAGCACAAATTGGTTTGCATGAAGGGAAAATAGACTTAGAATGAACATAAAAACAGGGAAAATAAGACAACACATTTGATAAAGTTAAATAAAAATAAGAAACAGAATTCATACAATGCATAACATGAGGTGGAAAATAAAACCCCAAATTTAAAAACCCATATTTGCAGCATGAACATTATAAAAAAAATGTTTGCATTGATTGCTGAACTTTTTACTTCATGTGCAAGAGACACCACCAATATTAAAGGTTTAAACATCATTGATAGTGAACATCATGCAGATGATGTGATTGTATTTTTCGCAGAGACACAGAAACTGTGGCATTTTCTTTTAACGTTGCAGAACAATTTAGGATAAATGCTGACCCTTTCATTGTGTACAGGAGAATCTTAAGTATTTTGGAAACTATAATTAAATAGCTTGTTTCAAATAAATTACACGCATCTATCAAACAATATTAAATCATGTCGATAGGAGCAAAAATCTGTGTTGTAACAATGAACATCATAAAATATCATAAAATGTATTTTTTAAAAACAGCAACAGTTACTCTATGCTTAAAAAAAGTGTTTTAAGTGTTCGCGAAATACCTTGTTCATAACCTGAGCGTTGGCCTTAGCCAACACCATGGGCATGTCTTCAGTGGTGATTTTGAACTTGAAGTTGGTCGGAGGTTGACGATACTTTCTCTCATTTAGGGCCTCGCCTGCTTTCTTCGCCTTCTCAACATCCAGTGAACCTATAGGCACCCACCCGATGCCCTGCAACATCTTCAGATCCTCCTTGTAAACATTCTGGACCAAACAGAAAGAGTTTATTATGGTAAAAGATGCTCCAAAACATAAAAAATGTACATTCATAAACATGATAACTTCCTACAATATGAACTCAAGGATTCATACTCACATCACTCTGTATGTCATAAGCCCGTCTGGCCTGGACGACATCAGTGGAGTCTGGCAGACAAGTCCAGTTGTGGAGGCGGGTGATGTAGTTGGCGTGGTTGACCTGGATCTGGTTCTTCTTGGCCAGCTCAAAGGCCAGCATGTCCACCGGCAGGTTGAACTTGGTCTTGGACTTGTTGAAGTCCTTCTTGTACAGGGCGTCACTGGCGATCTTGGCTGAGTTCAGAGCCAGCACGAGCAGAGGGTCGTCCTGGACGCAGCGAGCACCGATGTGGTGGCCCACCTGCTTACGGTATCCTGCGTGGTACTTGTACTAAAAAAAGGAAGTGTGAGAGTTTTTGTAATCATGCAATGTTGAGGGGGGAAGCATAATAAATGATATACAAAAGGTAGCATATATAAATAACCATGCAGACACTTACATCACTAGCTATAGCAGTGGAAGCTTTGGCAGCCAGGACTGCAATGGCATCACCACCAACATGATGACCCTTCTTCTTGGACAGCTCATTGTCCAATTTGTACAGTTTCTGAAGAGAGAAAGAGAGAATAAATATTTTTTTTATAAAGAAGAAGAGCATGTCTTTGTATAATGTAACAGTTTGTGATATAACCATCATGAATAAATGGTAACTTGATAGTCTAAATCTGAGTGTATATTTACTTTACTGTTAAAAACAATGAAATGATAATAAATAATGTTTACTAATATTAGTAATGCTACAATTTACATTATTTAACAATGTATTATAGCACACATTATAGCATTTTACATTCCTTAGTAAGTATTTGTTAATGATTACCAAATAATTAGTAAAACATCAAGCATTACATAGATAGATGGACCAGGTATTTGTAATACCTTATTAATGGTAAATAATTGGTTTGTAAACTGTCTATAAATTACAATTACAATTATTATTGTAATTATTTCAATGACTATTATAATCACATTTGCAACTGATGATTATAATACTTTGTTAAATGTGTATAAATAAAGTAAATGTAAAGCATCTATAAACATTATTTAGATATACAGTTAATACCTTGTTAAATGGTTTGTAAATACTTTGTAAAGCATCCATAAACATTTTTTAGATAGATAGTTAATACCTTGTTAAGTGTTTAATAATTACTTTGTAAAGCATCTATAAACATTGATTTAGATATATAGTTAATACCGTATTAAATGGTTTGTAAATACTTTGTAAAGCATCTATAAACATTGATTTAGATATATAGTTAAAACCTTGTTAAGTGTTTAATAATAACTTTGTCAAGCATCTATACATAGTTTTTAGATAGTTAACACCTTGTTAAATGGTTTGTAAATACTTTGTGAAGCATCTAAAAACATTGTTTAGATAGATAGTTAATACCTTGTTAAATGGTTTGTAAATACTTTGTAAAGCATTCATAAACATTATTTAGATAGATAGTTAATACCTTGTTAAGTGTTTAATAATAACTTTGTAAAGCATCTATACATAGTTTTTAGATATATAGTTAATACCTTGTTAATGTTTGTAAATACTTTGTAAAGCAAGTATAAACATTGTTTAGATAGATAGTTAATACCTTGTTAAATGGTTTATAAATACTTTCTAAAGCAAATATAAACATTGTTTAGCTAGATAATTAATACTTTGTCAATGGTGGATGATTGGTTTCTGGTCCATCGATCTATGTAATGTTTATAGATGTTTTAAAAACAATTTCTTAAAGGTTTATACATCATTTGGTAATCATGAAAACATGCATAATATAGTAAATAGCATGTTATAATGTGTGCAACAATGAACTGTTAATACATTTTTTACTAATGTAATTATAATATAATTTGTATTGTCTCATATAAGCTATGGTGCAATTTATGATTTTGAAACAAATTTAGAAACAAATCATTTCATATGATCACAATAAGTTAAAACAAAACACTAAACACAAAAATATTTAATTATGTGTTAACAGTAAAATAACTATTAACTAAACTGTAATTGACTATCAATTTACCATTTATTAAAGGTTATTATAAAATATTGTTATTGTATTTTTTACCTTACAAATCATGACGGAGCAAGAAAATTGTGAGGAAAAATGAAGTTATCACACTGTACCTCACTGACGTTCTTCTTGTTTCCTCTGGCAAGAACAATGCCCATTGCATCAGGCATGATGTGGATGGAAGTCTTGGCTTTCTCCCAGGCAGTGATGTAGGATTGCTAAAAACATAAACGTAGTGGATGGCTTCATATCTTAGACATAAATGCTAGAGAAGAGATATTTGTATCATTTTCACAGCTAGTCCCATCCAGTACCTTATTCATTATCTGGTTGTTGGCAGTGGCCAGTGTCAGATCCATGGAGTGCATGTCCTTAGTGAATTTGAACTTAGTCGGAAGTTGACGGTACCGGCTCTCACTGAAGATCTTTCCAGCTATTTTTGCTCTCTCAACATCCAACGATCCAATAGGAACCCATCCTATTCCCTTCATGAAGCTGTCGTAATCACTCTTGTACTGGTTCTGAGGGAGAATATCAACAGATTTCCTTCACAATGCAGCACAGTAATGTAGAGCTTTGGATTTTTCTTTTAAAATCTACAAATAAATGTAAATTTAAAAGACGATTAAGTCAGAGTCTACATACATCACTGGCGATGAACTGCATGTTACGAGCCCGTTGCAGGTTTATGGCATCAGGGAGCAGAGCGTAGCTGTGCTGGATCCTCCTGTATCCGGCCATCGTCTGAGCAGCAGAGGCCTTCTTGGCGTGCATCACGCTCATCATGTCCACTGGGGAGTGATACTTCAGCTTGGCCTTGTTGTAGTCCTTCTTGTAGTTCTTCTCGCTCTGCATCTTAGCCACCTCCATGTAGTGAACCAGCCGAGGGTCGTCCTGGATGCTGCGGAAGCCCACGTGGTGGCCTCTGGCCTTCTCGTACGCCAGCTTGTACTTGTACTGTGACAGCAAACGCGTACTTTGTCATGCACAGAGACTGTACTGTTATATATCATGTACTATGCAGTATGTATTGTAAATATTGATTTCATACAGGATGTTTTTTTGTAACTTACATCACTGGCAATGGTGGTACCGGACTTGGCAGCCAAAATTGCGACGGCGTCTCCTTTGAGGTGGTAGCCTTTATTGGCCATCGCCACAACACCGGCTTTGTAAAGTTTCTGTAAGGTACATAAAATGTGTTTACATTCACAAACAGAGTCTTTATTGTCCTTTTCTGATGGACAGAGGATATCATATGCTGTACGTATTGTAAAGCCCCCTAAGGCATATTTGTGAATTGAGATATTGGGCTATACAAATAAAATTGAATTGGTTTATCAGTTCCATATATGCCCCTTACATTGCTCATGTTGAGGGCATTAGCTTTGGCCAGGACAATCTCCGGAGCGTCTGGCATGATGTGGATTGTCCGTTTGTCCTTCTCCCAAGCTGCAGTGTATGCTTGCTGTATATGAAGACACCAGAAAAACAAACCAATGATGATTGTTGTGAACAATACAAACTTTTCTTTGTCCCTGCACTATAGAGCTCAGTTAAACGTGCTGCACCTTGTTCATGATCTTGTTGTTGGCAGTAGCCAGAGTCAAGTCCATGGAGTCCATCAGCTTGCTGAACTTGAAGGTGGATGGATGAGTGCGGTACCGATTGTCACTCTGAATCTGACCGCCAACTTTAGCGGTCTCAACTCCAATAGAGCCGATGGGGACCCATCCGGTGCCTTTGATATAGCTGTTATATTCAGACTTGTAGTCCCACTACGAAAAGAAATACAAGATCTGGTCAAACAAAGGATCATGCAGCAATTATCAAGAGTTATCTGCCTTCATAGATGGATGCAATTATCATGGGCATAGCACAGCTGGTATTTTAACACTCACATCACTACACTGGACGTTCATGGTGCGAGCTAGCTTGAAGTTCAAGGCATCAGGGAGCATAGCGTAGCTGTGCTGGATCTTCCTGTATCCGGCCATAGTCTGAGCAGCAGAGGCCTGCTTGGCGTGCATCACGCTCAACATGTCCACTGGGGAGTGATACTTCAGCTTGGCCTTGTTGTAGTCCTTCTTGTAGTTCTTCTCGCTCTGCATCTTCGCCACTGCCATGTAGTGAACCAGCAGAGGGTCGTCCTGGATGCTGCGGAAGCCCACGTGGTGGCCTCTGGCCTTCTCGTACGCCAGCTTGTACTTGTACTGTGACGGTGAATAAATACGTATTTACCATGTACGATGGGTTGTAGTAGATTAACTTCTTGATTTTGTGACAGGAATTTATTTTGAACTTACATTACTGGCAATGGTGGTACCGGACTTGGCGGCCAAAATTGCGATGGCGTCTCCTTTCAGGTGGTAGCCTTTATTGGCCATTGCCACGACACCGGCTTTGTAAAGTTTCTGTGAAAACAAATACATTCATATGAATCAAATAAAAGTATTAACATGATCTATATCTATACATTGGTAATGTAACGCCTTACATTGCTCATGTTGAGGGCATTAGCTTTGGCCAGGACAATCTCCGGAGCGTCTGGCATGATGTGGATTGTCCGTTTGTCCTTCTCCCAAGCTGCACTGTATGCTTGCTGTAAATGAAGACACCAGGAAAACAAACCAATGATGACGCCTATGAACAAACCATACGTGATATTTTCTGACCCCTACACTGTAAACGTGCTGCACCTTGTTCATGATCTTGTTGTTGGCAGCAGCCAGAGTCAAGTCCATGGAGTCCATCAGCTTGCTGAACTTGAAGGTGGATGGATGAGTGCGGTACCGATTGTCACTCTGAATCTGACCGCCAACTTTAGCGGTCTCAACTCCAATAGAGCCGATGGGGACCCATCCGGTACCTTTGATATAGCTGTTATATTCAGACTTGTAGTCCCACTACGAAAATAAATAGATAAATGAGACAGTGAGGTTATGATCAATGTCAATTATCTGTCAATGTAGCTGCAATAAAAGAGACAAATCATTGATACAACTGTCACTCACGTCGCTCGTCTGGGCGTTCATCTTGCGACACCGCTGCAGGTTCAAGTCGTCAGGTAGGACAAAGTAGTTGTGAGAGATTTTCCTGTAACCAGCAAAAGTCTGAGCAGCAGAGGCCTTCTTGGCGTGGACCACGCTCATCATGTCCACTGGGGTGTGATACTTCAGCTTGGACTTGTTGTAGTCCTTCTTGTAGTTCTTCTCGCTCTGCATCTTAGCCACTGCCATGTAGTGAACCAGCAGAGGGTCGTCCTGGATGCTGCGGAAGCCCACGTGGTGGCCTCTGGCCTTCTCGTACGCTTTCTTGTATTGGACCTGAAAGAAAAAAGAAAACAAGTAAGTCTCCTGTAGATGAATGTTTCAGCAAAATTTTTAAAAAAGGGCTGAATTTATGATTTACATACATTGCTGGCAATGTGTCTTCCGTGCTTGGCATGCAGGACAGAAATAGCATCAGGCTTCATGTCGTATCCCTTGGCAATAACTTCCAGCCACTTGTGCTTGTAGTGACTCTGTGGATAAACAACAGTTGAGACGATGTTTGGTACACAGTAGAGGCTGGTATACTCTTGGCATTTCAGGAATAAGACTTTGATTTTCAATAAATACAATGTGCTCTAACCTCGCTAAGCGTCTGGGCGTTGAATTTAGCCTGAAGGAACTCAGGGCAGTCAGCTGGCAGATGATAGGTGTGCACAAACTTCTCACCAGAAGCTCTGTAGGAAGCCTAGAGGGAA
The DNA here is from genome assembly GCF_023349555.1 of Cebidichthys violaceus. NCBI lineage: Eukaryota > Metazoa > Chordata > Actinopteri > Perciformes > Stichaeidae > Cebidichthys > Cebidichthys violaceus. The sequence continues at coordinate 1,505,337 of NW_027176274.1, read as the reverse complement.
GCAAAAAGAACAGTGAAACCTGTGAATTCTCGTTCTTGCAGGGGGAGCTTTCGTCCGACATACATCAATATTTCAAGACATTTTAAGAGATGCAACATTCTCACGTTGTCCAAGCTCTTGGTGTTGGCCAGAGCCAGAGCTGTGGTCATGGCATCAGTCTTGCTCGTGAATTTGAGAGTACTGGGATGCTGACGGTAGCCCCGCTCAGCCAGCGCAGCTTTAGCAACTTTGGCCTTCTCAACGTCCAGAGAACCGATGGGCACCCAGCCTACACCTCTACTGTAGTTGTTGTAATCGGACTTGTAGAGATTCTGTGTGTTGGAAAGGAAAACATGTTCAAAAAGCACACAAACGTGTTAACTGTCGTCCCTGTGTTGCTGCTGTGTAGGTATTACATACGTCGCTCTGAATGTCCATCATGCCGCGACACCGCTGCAGGTGCAAGTTGTCCGGCAGCAGGAGGTAGCTGTGAGGGATCTTCCTGTAGCCAGTGAACGTCTGAGCAGCAGAGGCCTTCTTGGCGTGGACCACGCTCATCATGTCCACTGGGGAGTGATACTTCAGCTTGGCCTTATTGTAGTCCTTCTTGTAGTTCTTCTCGCTCTGCATCTTCGCCACCGCCATGTAGTGAACCAGCAGAGGGTCGTCCTGGAGGCTGCGGTGGCCGACGTGGTGGCCTCTGGCCTTCTCGTACGCCAGCTTGTACTTGTACTGTATGAAGGAAACACATTATATTTGCCATCGTTCTTTTAATTTGCATAGTATGATAAAAGGGGGAAAATGCGGAAGAAATGTTTTGATCATTGTCGTTGTCTAACTACAGGATATATACATAGTTAAACTTCTTCTTCTTAAATATCACCTCCCCTTCATCTCTCACTTCTTTTTGACCTTTCACTTCCTGTCCTTGCCGTCTGTCTCTGAGCAGATAAGCATGTAACACCTACATCCTTTAGAGCAAAGGTGTAAAAGTGTAACTCTAATAGTGAGCTCTTGATCTGTGGAGACCATTGATCGCTGTATGATCTGAGCCTATATGCAAAAGCTATAATAAACTCTTGAAAAGACAACTTTCAAATTTCCACCATTTCAGTAAAATCTGAATAGTATTGTAGTTTTTACCATATTCACAACTTACATTGCTGGCAATGTCTCTGGAGCTTCTCGCTGCAATAATGGAGATAGCATCTTCCTTCACATGATGTCCTTTGAGCAGATCTTGACGATGAGCGTAGGTGTAGTAATTCTAAACAAAATCAGTGTTAAGTTACAAATACAGCAACTATTTAATTTCTTTATACATTCTACGTGTGCACACACACATACACACACAGACACACACACACACACACACACACACACACACACACACACACACACACGCTGGACAAGAATCTTGCAACTGACCTTGCTGATGTTGACGGCGTTGTATCTGGCTTGTATCAGTTCAGGAACATCAGCAGGGAGATGGTAAGTGTGCATGAACTTCTCTCCACTGGCCTTGTACTCTTTCTGCATAATCACAATGAAGAGATCAGTTTCATGTCTATTCTGTGAAGGAATTCAAAGACTAAAAAAAATCATCAGATTTATATTTGCTCCTTCTCACCGTATTCATGATCTTGGCGTTGGTCTTGGCCAGCTCCATGCTCATGGAGTCAACGGTGCTGGTGAACTTGAAGGTGTCAGGGCGCTGGCGGTAGTTATGCTCATTCAGAGCTGCCGCTGCTTTCTTGGCTTTTTCCACTTCCAGGGAACCAATAGGAACCCAGCCGATTCCCTTGACTGAGGTCTCATAATCCTGTTTGTAGTTAACCTAGAAAGGAAAAGAGGAAAAATAGCTTATCAGACTTATCAGACAGAAACTCTATATTTAAACCAAGACAAAGACATTATCACACCAAAGTCCCTAAAGTCAAACTTACATCACTGGCATCGTAGTTCATTTTGCGAGCGAGGCCCAGACTCATGGCGTCGGGCAGCAGGAAGTACTTGTGGTTGGGCTGCTTGTAGCCAGTGTAGGTCTGCACGGCGGAGGCGTGTTTGGCGTGGACCACGCTCATCATGTCCACTGGGGTGTGATACTTCAGCTTGGCCTTGTGGTAGTCCTTCTTGTAGTTCTTCTCGCTCTGCATCTTAGCCACCCCCATGTAGTGAACCAGCAGAGGGTCGTCCTGGATGCTGCGGAAGCCCACGTGGTGGCCTCTGGCCTTCTCGTATGCCTTTTTATACTGGACCTAGAGGTTAAAGGACGTTCAACATCCCTCATTATTTAGAGTTTAAACCATTTTAACGGTTATTTAAAGCAACAAAAAGAACAATGTGTCTGGTACGGAGAATGTTACAATGGAACTTACATTACTGGCAGCATGTCTGGCAGCTTTGGCAACGACAATGGGGATAGCGTCGGCCTTCAGGTCATAACCTTTAGCAATCAACTCGTGCCAGGCAAGCTTGTAGTAGTTCTGAAATCACAGATTACAGACACAACAACAAACAATATGAGCCTTTTGGCATGAATCCACTACACACACTGCTGCATTTCAGGGCCAACAACTCATTGATCGTGAGACTCACGCAATCCACGCATTTCACACGCTCTCACAAAACCGCTAACTTCCATATCTATCACCAAGTTTAAAAGTAACTCAAAGTAGAATCAGGGTTTAGTAACCCAAATTTAAAATGGAAAACACATGTGAGCCAGAGAGGAACAGGCGAGTCTTAAGATTAGATTTAAAAAACAGGAAGTGAGTCTGAAGCCCTGATCGTTCCTGGTTGCTGATTCCACAAACATGTCCTCAGAGATCTCCCATGTTAGTCAGCTTTGTCCCTGGCACAGTGAGGAGGTTAGAGCAGCCAGAACGGAGTGTCCAGGGTGAGGACTGAGGGGTGAGGACTGAGGGGTGAGGACTGAGGGGTGAGGATGGAGGGGTGAGGAGCGATGCAGTTTAAGGCCTGCAAGAGGACACCACGGCTCTATTTTGGTGAACCCAGCAGGGTGTCCAGATCACAGTCGAGTTCAACTTGCTAAGTGCATTGGCAGCGTTCCACTTACACTAGTTTCGTGGCCAGGCTCTCTTGGCACCAGTGTGGTGCACTTGGGCACGAGGTGCGATCAGTTAGAGCGGTCCTGAGGGACTTATTAGTGACATCATTCAGGTATGCTGATCCACCATATAGTGGTAGTGATGTCATACAGTAGTGATGTCATACGTTAGTGATGTCATACGGTAGAGATGTCAGACGGAGTTTGATCAGAAGAACAGGCCCAATGAAAGATAATCACTGAGATCATTGATCAGTGAGAATGTATTTTAAAGATTTTTGAACTTCTTGTGTTGCTGCTCAATAAAGACTATTTGTTTACAAGCAAGAATAATAAAGAAATGTTGAATATTTTCTTAATTAATTGTCTTTTTTTCTCACAAAATAATCAAAAAGAACCGATAAGAGTCCTGGTATCAATAAAATCCTAACCATACCCATCCCTATAGCTATGAAATAATATTGGGTTTGTATGATTTATAAAGTGATTCTCAGTATTCATTTTTCTCACGTTGCTGATGTTGTAGGCGTTGCACTTGGCCTGTTGGAACTCGGGCAGATCAGCAGGCAGAGAGTACTTCTGGTGGACCTTCTCCAGACCTCTCTTGTAGAACAGCTGGAAGGCAACAAAAAACAACAAGAATTCAACATGAGCTGACCGAGAGAGAGAGACGTGAGGAAGACCTCTAACCGGAGCTCCCAGTGACTCACGTCGCTCCTCTGGAGCTGGTTGACTTTGGCCTGCATCATGACGGGGTGGTCGTCGATGGAGGTGAAGGGGATCTTGTCGGGGTGTTGTCTGTATTTTCTCTGCAGGGAGATAGTGAATGACACCGTTTAACGAGTGACTGAACAACACGTCATGTAGAGGAAGACTGAAGAGACACCCGTACCTCACTCAGGATGTCAGCGGCTTTCTTATTCTTCTCCACCTCCAGGGAGCCGAAGGGGATCCACGGGGTTCCCTTGGTGTAGCTGTTGTAGTCTGACTTGTAGTCATTCTGTGATGCAGTAAAAACAAAATCAATGAATATATATATATATATATATATATATATATATATGTATAATTACTCTCAAATGGACCATGCGAGTACAGGTTTGGTATCAGGGTTAAATGCTCACGTCGCTCTGGATGACGTTGGCTTTCTTGGCCAGGTTCAGCAGCACGCTGTCAGGAGGAAGGAAGTAGTTGGGGCTGATTTTCCTGTAACCCGCCATGCTGGCGATGCCCTGCGACTTCTTAGCCAGGGTGACTGACATCATGTCCAGCGGTGCGTGGTACTTGGTCTTGATCTTTTCATAGTCCTTTTTATATTCACGCTGTGGAGATGATCAGGGAGAGATTTTGTTGAACTTTCAGCTTTGATACATTAATATTAGAAGGGAGGAGTCACAACCTTGTTGAGTGGATGTCCAGTCAGTGTTGATGGTAAATGTAGTCACTTTACCCGTGGATAATTCATGGCTTTACTGTGCTGCGTTCTCAATGAACCCTGATTGGACGTCCACGTAAAAAGTTGGAGAATTTTCTCTTTAACCCTCTGAACCCCAAAACCCCAAAATGTTTTCTTTAAACAATCACCAAAACTACAGCGTTTATTACAGCCTGGAGCTGTAAAAACTGTCATAATCATCAGATTTTCATCTCTTCCAACAGACCTTGAGGGGAGAGGAGGGGAGGAGAGGGGAGAGGGGAGAGGGGAGGAGAGGAGAGGTGAGGGGAGGGGAGGAGAGGTGAGGGGAGGGGAGGAGAGGAGAGGGGAGGAGAGGGGAGAGGGGAGAGGGGAGAGGGGAGAGGGGAGAGGGGAGAGGGGAGGGGAGGGGAGGGGAGAGGGGAGGAGACTCATGATGGTTCTGGTTCTATAGAGGAACAGGACTTTTATTTTGAAGTGAAAATCAAGACCACAGAGAGAAAAAACGCCCCAAAACTGCTTTGCTCTCAGAGGGTTCAGTTAAGGGTATTAAGTATTAAGGGGTTAAGTATCTTTGATGACTTACGTCACTCTGGATCTTGGCCACGTGAACGGAGTGTAAGATTTTGGGGTCGTCGTTGATGCTGAGGGCTCCGACCATCTGTCCTTTGTTCTTCTCATACTCCTTCTTATATTTGACCTGCAGAGAAGAACAGAAGGTGATCAATTAGGAGATTAATGAAATCTACCTGACGCACAGAAGTCACAGCGGCTCATACTCACATCACTGGCGATGTTTGTGTGAGCCCGGGCGGCGAGGATCGAGATGGTGTCGCCTGTGATCTCAAACTTCTTCGCTTTGGATTTCTCCCAATCGTACTTGTAACAGTTCTGCAGAGAGAGAGAGAGAGAGAGAGAGAGATAGAGAGAGAGAGAGAGAGAGAGTCGAGCTGTTCAGGGAACTAAAGGTCTAACGCTCACAGCCCTTCAGTTTCAGCTGAGAGGCAGAAAAGGAGGCGTTGGAGCGCTTTCTTACGTCGCTGAGGTTAAAGGCGTTGACTCTGGACTGGATGAAGAAGGGGTAGTCTGGAGGGAGACAGTTCTTGAACTTTGTGTCCTCGTACTTCGCTTTGTAGTTCAACTGCAAAGAGGACAAAGTCATGAAGTTATGATTCATTTAAAAGGTGGAATATCCTACTTCATGCACTGGACATGAAGTAGAAAGAAAACATTTATTTCACTACTTCTGTCTGTTTACGTCTGTAGATTTCTACTAATTTCAGAAAATTTCAGAAAATTTCAGAAAATTTCAGAAAATTTCAGAAAATTTTAGAGAATTTCAGAAAATTTCAGAATTTCATAGAACTTGTAATACAGTAAATGCTGGTGTTGATGTGAGTGATGAAGTGGTGAAGTTTGATGGTGATATCTACTAGTTCATGTTGTGACCCTCTTCACCTGGAGACTCTTCTAAATGTCTGGACTTTAACTAAACGTCTCTTTAAAGGAGCTTTTCTATCAATGGAGTTTTTCTCACACTCTGATCCAGAAATCTCCACTTCAGTAGTTCTGACATCCACCAAACTTCACACCTTCATTCCTCTCTGTGTGCTGAATATATATATATATATATATATATATATATATATATATATCATTCATCTCTGTGTGCTGAAGCTTTCTACAGAGGGGTTTGTCCACCCACCACTCACACACTCATTTATACATCTATTAATAAAACATGGAGGAAACAGATTTTTTGTCAACTATGAAACAAGAATTTTGAACCTGGCTTTAACCAACGTTCAGATTTCTGCTCTGGAAATGTAACATTAAAATGAGTACATATTCAATAAGATACTGCCTCATTTGCATATTTAAATACAGACTTTGAGGAATCTTGTAATAACTCCTGGACTGAGGTTGAGGTGTTATCTGACTTTGTGTCACTGGAGGGCAGCAGAGTCTCAGCTGGACTCTATCTGAACCCCCCCCCCCCCCCCCCCCCCCCCCCGGATCACAGGGTTTATTCTGGGCCGACTGAACGCTTCTATTTATACTACAGGAGAGATGGCTCTCCAGTTTCCATGGCGCCCACAGAAAGACAGCTGGGCTACAGTTTGTGGATGATCGGGCACATTTTAAGATTCATCTGCATATCTGGGAGAATTTGATCGAGAACATTCGCTGAAGATTGAGGCAATTTGAGAACAACCTGAAGTTTATGAACCACTGATGAATCCTCTCGTATCGCTCCCGGTTCAGCTCCGGTCGGTCGTTACGTTTAGAAGACATTTCATAAGGTTATTAAATGTTATCACCTACAATATCGTACTATATTAAAGAACAGCTTTCCCTTCAGGGTGAGATCAGCACTTAAAACACATCTTTAAAAGATGGCCGACGCCTCAAAACGTTCTATTTATTCCTCCATCTCTTCACGTCTTATTTCTTTATTTTACTATTTTATGGTGTTTCATCAAGTCACTCTATTTATTTAACACATTCAAGAATAGATGCTTAAATACAGGTTTACTTCATTAAAGACACAAACAGGGGAATAAAAGGCAATAACACATAATGTGATATATTAAAACAATAAAAGAAACATATTGCATGTTTAAATTGTGCTTGTTATCATATTTGTATATGCACTTCCATATATTTTGCACTTTCCTCTGTTTTAAATTCAGTCATTTGTTGTTTTATTGGTATTATATTTCCTTTTTTATGACCTTTATCACCTCTTATTTTTTATAAAATGTAATATAAATGTCTTTTACTTAAAGTGGCAATCTTGGAGTATTTCATTTCAATATATTTGCAGTATTATGTGGGTGTCTGTGGCAATATTACCCAGAAACAAACAGTATTACAGTTTTGTTTTGTTTTCTTTAATTAAAATGTTTGAATTGTTATTCTGTAAATGATTTAACGTTAAAAGCACTTTGTGCTGAAGCTTGAAAAGTGCAATCCTACATGAAGGTGTTGTCATTGTATGATTGATGTGAACAGTTGAACTTTAACCCGAGCGTATCAGCTGGTCGTACGTACATCACTGAGCTGGTAGGCGTTGATGGCGGCTTGAAGCTGAACTGGAGAATCCACCACCTGTGTGAACTTCACTGTGTCTGGATGCTGCCGGTACGTTTTCTGCAGAAGCATTTAAAGAGAGAAACATCAACAGAAACGTGAGAATCTGATTTACTGAGAAGACGTGTGGATATTAACAGATTCTACTCACGTCGCTGCACTGAAGCAGCTTCTTCCCGGCTTCATATTCAGGCGTCAGCGTTTGAGGGAAGAAGCATCTCGTCTTAATGTCTTCATAGTCCGCTTTATACAGTTGCTGCGAGATGAAAGAGGAGAACATGACATGAAAGACATGATGAAGGTAAAACTCTCGCACCGGGGATGTAGATTTTTATAAAAATGAAATATTTACATCTTTCTTCATTTCCTCCACTTTCTGGCAGTGAAGCATGTAGACGTCTTCATAGCTGCCGATGTAGTGGCCCTTCACCTCACTCTCATACTTATCTTTGTAACGTACCTGAAGAAGGAAATCAATCAAAATGTGAATATTTAATAAAGGAAATAAAAATGATAATAAACATCAGAGGTTTTCTCTGCTCACATCAGTGAACTTCTTAAGCACGGAATCCATCTGGAACTTGGGCGTGTCGCAGTAGTTGATGCTGGAACCTCTGGCTTTCTCATAGCTGGCCTTATAAACTTTCTGTAGAAGAAGACCAGAGTATGAATTATGATCAGTGACTCGCATGAGGAAACGCACACACAGCCAAAGGAATCGTCTGACTGCACACATGTCAGCAAGACTGTAACGTGATGCATGCAACTGACTTTCCAGATGGTTGAATTAGCAGCACTAATGTGACAATCCACTCAGAGAACCCACAGACACCACAATCAATCACCTCGTTTTCTAGTCTAACGAGAGAAATTCATGTCTACACAGGGAACAGACACGGAGACCAGCGCCTCAAATCACAAACGTACAACGTCTGAAATCTTATCTGAACTTAGTTTAGAAACATCTTTACTGATTTTTAAAAACTAGAATTATTGCCTTTTTGGTTGTTTGCTTTCACTAAACCAGTCAAGTGTCAGTTTACATCCATGTCTGTCCGAAAATATATTCACTTCATTATTGTATTCTCTTAGATATTTGTATGTAATTGTCATAATAAGCAAATCAATTGTTGAGTTATGGCTCAAAAACGTTGGAGACCTTTCACTACCAAATTTGAATAAAGTCCCGTTGGATGTTTGTGCCAAAATCACAACGTCTCCTACGGAAAAATGTTACCGCCAACAGAACCGTGCTGACTCTCCTCATAGCTGAAACTGAAAATTGAACGGCCATCTTTGATTTGTCTAGGAACACAGCCATGAGTAGAGGAATTAGCATTAGGAAGGTAGGATTTTTCCTACGTTTCAAACTTAAGTTAAGATTAAACAATCAGTTAGGATCATTTTCACTGTAGAGAGCCCCTGTTTTCCACCCAAAATACAGTCCATCATTGCTCTATAGAAGCAGCTGTGGCTTCTCTTCAGACACCCACATCGCTGAGGATGGTGCCGGCGTATCTGAGCTGCCTGAGCAGAGGATTCTCCGTGGCGGGGAGCGTGTTGTAGTCGGCCTCCGCTTTGCCCTTCTCGTACTCCTTCTTGTATTGGACCTGAAAACACAGAGAGTTGAGATGAGGCTGATTCATGCTGACTAAACCCCCCACTGCATGTGTCTTTTTATTCTTTGTTAAAATGACGCATGTCTGCATGAATGTGTGGGTGGAAGTCTGATATGTTGTACTTTGTTGCAGTGGCATTGAATTTAAATGGAGGTCTTGTGTTACAGCGCGTCAGTGTGTTGACTCACACTCTGCTCTGAGACACTCGGCTCTATCTGGAGCTCTAGGACCTACAGTACCACTCTGGTGTCCTCTGTTGGACTCACATGTCCTCTGTGTGGACTCTTTCTGCTCTATCTGGAGCTCTAGGACCTACAGTACCACTCTGGTGTCCTCTGTGTGGACTCACTCTGCTCTATCTGGAGCTCTAGGACCTACAGTACCACTCTGGTGTCCTCTGTGTGGACTCACTCTGCTCTATCTGGAGCTCTAGGACCTACAGTACCACTCTGGTGTCCTCTGTGTGGACTCACTCTGCTCTATCTGGAGCTCTAGGACCTACAGTACCACTCTGGTGTCCTCTGTGTGGACTCACTCTGCTCTATCTGGAGCTCTAGGACCTACAGTACCACTCTGGTGTCCTCTGTGTGGACTCTTTCTGCTCTATCTGGAGCTCTAGGACCTACAGTACCACTCTGATGTCCTCTGTGTGGACTCACTCAGGTCTATCTGGAGCTCTAGGACCTACAGTACCACTCTGATGTCCTCTGTGTGGACTCACTCTGCTCTATCTGGAGCTCTAGGACCTACAGTACCACTCTGATGTCCTCTGTGTGGACTCACTCTGCTCTATCTGGAGCTCTAGGACCTACAGTACCACTCTGGTGTCCTCTGTGTGGACCCTCTCTGCTCTATCTGGAGCTCTAGGACCTACAGTACCACTCTGGTGTCCTCTGTGTGGACTCACTCTGCTCTATCTGGAGCTCTAGGACCTACAGTACCACTCTGGTGTCCTCTGTGTGGACCCTCTCTGCTCTATCTGGAGCTCTAGGACCTACAGTACCACTCTGGTGTCCTCTGTGTGGACCCTCTCTGCTCTATCTGGAGCTCTAGGACCTACAGTACCACTCTGGTGTCCTCTGTGTGGACTCACTCTGCTCTATCTGGAGCTCTAGGACCTACAGTACCACTCTGGTGTCCTCTGTGTGGACTCACCCCGCTGGCAGCGATGCAAGCCTTCTTGTTGGCGTCATAAACGGGCGTGTCCGTTTGCATGAAATAGATTTGGTCTTTATTGTCCTCGTAGTCTTGCGTGTATCTTTTCTGCAGGGAGAACAGGATCAGCACAGTTAGATGCAGTTGAAGTCACAGCGTTCAGAAGACCTTGGGGTGGACGTCGGCTCTTACGCTGCTGAAGTTTTCCATCGCCACCCTGGCAGTCGCCACGTCGAAGTATGGCGTCTCGCACCATTGACCCTTCACGTTCTTATTGTAATCTTCTTTGTATTTGAGCTGTGGAAAACAAAAAGTAATGAAGCCAGTTATATTCACAGTTCTGTAGATGATGGTGTCTGATTGAGAGCAGCACTTCGTCTTCGTCATAACTTAAATGCAGAATCAGTCAGAGACAGAAGGAGAGTGCAAGTTTGAGCCTCTCAAATGAGGTTTATGATCCTTCTCTGCACTTATCGTTAGTAGAAGTAAATCTGTCTTCCGTCCTCCTGTGCTTCCTTCACATACGCAGCATGCTTGAGAGCCACACTGAAGGTGTTCTGCTTACATCACTGCGCTGATTGCTCACTCTCCTGGCCAGCTCCACTTCAGGAGGATCAGCCAGCGAGGTGTACTTCGCCTTACGCTGATCGTGACCCTTCTTGTAGCGAATCTGCAGACACACACACACACACACACACACACACACACACACACACACACACACACACACACACACACACATTAGGAGTTTAGTGAGGCGGTCACTTCTTCAACATCAGTAGCTGACCTCAGCACACACATCGTATCGACTGACTTTCTTACATCGGCAGAAAAGGTTACACACTATGTGAGTAGAAATAACTAAACATAATATAATACATAATACATCTGAGTACACACAAACCAAAGGAAGAACAAAGTAAACAACGTTAGAGGTGGAGAACATGTGCTCGTTGATGCTGAGGTCAAGTCACAGCTACTTAGATATTCTACACTGTAAAAACTACAAGAAACAGTATATCATATAGATCAAATCCTATATCATGTTTAACACAATATCAATATACACGGTATATATATATATATATATATATATATATATATTGTGATTTGGTATTTTAGATGAACCAGATGTGAAAGACTACTTTAAGGTGTTTTAGGGAACTAAACAAGTTAATACTTGTAATATAATTACTAATAAATAATTAATTAATAATCAATAATAAAAGACAGTTATATTCAGGTGAGAGCTGCCACAGAATAAAGGGTTCAGCAAACTCTCTGCCAGTTGACAAAATTCTCATAACGTATATTATATCACACAGCCAAACTTTAGAATCATTAAAAGCTTTTTCACAAATATTATGTGTGTTTTTGTACATTATTTGTACAATTTCTGGAACAAAACTACCACTTGTAAAAACTGCACAGCTCTTCCATTTTTAAGTCAGATATACTGTACATAATTTGTATAATATATTGTCATAATTTTATTGTATTTTTCTTCTATTCTACATTTGTTTCTTGGTTTTTGCAATGCTTTGAATTTTGATTTAATTTAATCTAATTTAATTTAATTTTTTTTATTTATTTTTTTTATTTGATTTCATTATTTCATTATTTCATGATTTATTTTTTTATTCATTTTATTTCATTTCATTTTTCTCTTACGATGTTTATGTTATGCACCAAAACACCAAAGCTATTTCCCTTTATGTGAAGACCTCCTCGGTAATAAACCCGGTTCTGAGGCTGGTGAAGGCCACACAGGCCTAACATCAGAAGGTCAGAAGGTGTCATTGGCTGCAGGTGAACACTGGTTGTGTCATCAAGCTTACATCACTGAGGACCTCCTGAGCTTTGGCCACCCTGCGCAGCTCGGGGCTGTCGCTGTATGGGTAGAACATGGTCTTCTCTTCGTCCCAGAGCTCCGTGTAAAGTTTCTGAACGAGGAGTGAACACGGTGAATGCATTTCTTTACATTAACAGCATCGCATGTTATTCCTGCCGTCACAACATTTGTCTTTACTTTGCTGTAGTTGGCAGCGTTCTTCACGGCCAGAACCAGCTCAGGAGCATCGGGGGGCAGCAGGTACCGGTCCTTCGTCTCGTCCCACTTCTGTCTGTACAGAACCTGCGAGAGAGAGCAGCACCAGGTAAACACTCAGGTGATGCTGCTCCTCTGAGTCTGGCTCTATTCTCAGGTGACTCACCTTGCTGATCAGGTCGGAGACGCGCTTGACGTGGGCGACCTCTCTGGCCTCACCGTCGTACAGGCTTGTAGTCCGAGTCTTATTTCCCTCCATGCGGTATTTCACCTGAAGAACACGTGTTGGTTTATCATCATCCATGACGAGAGAAAACACACTTCTAGTGTTTAGTTTAGAGTTCTACTTTCAGCTTAATCCATCATAACGTTTAACTCATCCAAAGACCTCAATGTTCAGCATCTGAAACTATGATAATACATTTTAAAATCATTCTGTTTTATCATTTAAAATCCACTATGATACAAAGTATGGGTTGAGTATTTATCATTATTATTATTTATTTTAAATGTTTCCTTTTTTCTTCTTTATCTTTTTTAGTATTAATAGAATTTTGATGTAATAAAATAAAAATAAAAATAAATAAAAATGTGTCCTTAATGTTCATTGTAATGTATTGGTCTGTGAAATAAATAAATAGGTTTATCAAAAAACCTATAAATAAATAAAAAATAATTTGCTGCTGGCCAAAGAATAATGTAATTTAAGTTCATTTCAGGAACAGGATTTAAACGTCTCCTGACGTCCTGATTTGGGGGATTGTTCGGTACCTCGCTGAGCTGCTCCTGGGCCTTCCTGATGCGAATCAATTCAGGAGAATCAGTGATGATGGCCGGAGGATTCCCTCTGGTCATGTCGTACGCATGCCGGTATTTGTTCTGTCAAGAAGAACCCGATATGTAAAACTTAAAAACAACTGTGACATATTCCACAATCACTGGCAGCTGAAGCAGACAACAGGACTCACGTGACTGTACTGATCCATCATCTTCTGGCTGTGAGCCAGGTACGGAGTCATGAACTTGGAGGTGTCCACCTTCACCTTCTTCCTGACTTTCCTGGTGGGCAAGCCAGACTGGAGGAGGAGGACAGAGACACGATCAGCCACCGACTAGCTGAAGAGGGCCTCTGCTCCTCCACGACAGGAAGGAGAACTTACAACGAGGTCATCGCAAAACAACGGCGAGGAGGACTCAGCGACGCCACGACAAAACAAAGCGCTTCAGGTGTTTATAGTACATCAGTAACAGATTCAGCTGGTTGGGATAAAGTCATGAATGTTGGATGGAGGGAGACTGAAGGCGGAACACAACAGGTAACAGGTGGGGAAGCTGAACGTACGCTCATATATGAACTATATATATATATATATATATATATGAATATGAGCATTGAGCTCTGCATGCAACGCCAGCTCAGCAACAGGAAGCAGAGCCACAGAGACCAACTCACAGGAAGTTAGACTGAGCCCAATAAAAAGAAGACTTTTCTTCTTCACTTAAATATGAAGGTGGTTCAAAAACATATATGTATAATGTATCATTATAGCCCTGTATAAGAATCTAAATACTGTGAAGTTATACTTAAAGGAACACTCCTCCTTTAATAAACATGTGACATGAGCACGTTTTAAACTCTCCACAGTGTCATTTAACTCCTGAAACGTACTGACTGTGGAGCCTCTTCTTATAACACTTCATACATCTTTAAGTATCATCTATATATCATCATTCTTATTCTCTAGTTGCAACAAATTATAATCACTATAACACAAAAATTGTGTTAAATACATTTTCTGTCTTTACTTACAATGATCACTTAAAGTAACTTAAAATCACATTATAATGCATCATAACAGTGATTATAATGCATCATAACAGTGATTATAATGCATTAACTATGAGAATTATAACACACAATGATCCTCACATTAAAAAAGCCAGTATGTATGTATGTATGTATGTATCTATGAGTGCTTATAACTATGACTACACACAGTGATATAAGCAGATTATAACACATTATAAATGTTTATAATGAATTAATGTCCATGCAGAGCTTGTTTCTCTACACGTTGAAGGCTTTAACATAAAGACATCGAGGACAGAAGGTGACATAAGCAGACAGGTTATCTTTTAACAGGCATGCAGATGAACGGGGGGGGGGGGGGGGGGGTGCAGTGCTGTACTGTTTGAACGGTTGTCTCTTGGGAGAGGAGGAGGTGCTTTACCTGGAGGGTCTGAGAACTCGTGTGCTCAGTCGTCGTTGTCATCTGCTCGACATATTACAAATATAGGACACACTCTGAGGTTTGACAGCTACCACAACACGTTATGGGAGAAACAGCACACAATCGTTCTCCTCACTGGACTCAGATTGAGGGTGATTTTTCTGCAGCTCTGGCGCTCCGTTAACACCTCCGCTGTGACAAAGCGGGACGTCACTCTACACCGCATCGCATTAGTGGTCCTGTTCTGTCGAACGCCCTCAAGAAGAAGAGAGGGATCTTTGTCCTAACGTGTAATAAACTGGTGAATGTCGTGTAATTAAGACTGTCGTCTAATTAAGCCTCTATTGCACAGGAGGACAGAGAAGCATTGATATGCTCTGTTATATGAGCCTGAGGTCTATAAACACCAGCCACTCACGTGACACCATACTTAGACCACTGTTCCTGTCAGCCCAGTCCGTCTACTGGTTTCTTTTACAGGGACAACAACTGTCTGTCTCTCTTCTCGTTGCTCAGCACAAATATAATGCCAAAGGAAAGTCAATTAGGATCCTTATTCATGGTGGAGATACAAATCAAATAATCCACGTGACTAAGCAACAGTCAGAGCGAGGGATGGACTTCATAGTGTCCAACAACCAGAACCGGTGTTCAACACCACGTTGTGCTTTTGTTGCCTGAACCTAACTGCTGGTTTTGTTGCCTAAACCTAACTGTTGGTGGTTTTGTTGCCTAAACCTAACTGTTGGTGGTTTTGTTGTCTAAACCTAACTGTTGGTTTTGTTGTCTAAACCTAACTGTTGGTGGTTTAGTTGTCTAAACCTAACTGTTGGTGGTTTTGTTGTCTAAACCTAACTGTTGGTGGTTTTGTTGTCTAAACCTAACTGTTGGTGGTTTTGTTGTCTAAACCTAACTGTTGGTGGTTTTGTTGTCTAAACCTAACTGTTGGTGGTTTAGTTGTCTAAACCTAACTGTTGTTGGTTTTGTTGCCTAAACCTAACTGTTGGTTTTGTTGCCTAAACCTAACTGTTGGTGGTTTAGTTGTCTAAACCTAACTGTTGGTGGTTTTGTTGTCTAAACCTAACTGTTGGTGGTTTAGTTGTCTAAACCTAACTGTTGGTGGTTTTGTTGTCTAAACCTAACTGTTGGTTTTGTTGCCTAAACCTAACTGTTGGTGGTTTAGTTGTCTAAACCTAACTGTTGGTGGTGTTGTTGTCTAAACCTAACTGTTGGTGGTGTTGTTGTCTAAACCTAACTGTTGATGGTGTTGTTGTCTAAACCTAACTGTTGGTGGTTTTGTTGTCTAAACCTAACTGTTGGTGGTTTTGTTGCCTAAACCTAACTGTTGGTGGTTTTGTTGTCTAAACCTAACTGTTGGTGGTGTTGTTGTCTAAACCTAACTGTTGGTGGTTTTGTTGTCTAAACCTAACTGTTGGTGGTTTTGTTGTCTAAACTTAACTGTTGGTGGTTTTGTTGTCTAAACCTAACTGTTGGTGGTTTTGTTGTCTAAACCTAACTGTTGGTGGTTTTGTTGTCTAAACCTAACTGTTGGTGGTGTTGTTGTCTAAACCTAACTGTTGGTGGTTTTGTTGTCTAAACCTAACTGTTGGTGGTTTTGTTGTCTAAACCTAACTGTTGGTGGTGTTGTTGTCTAAACCTAACTGTTGGTGGTGTTGTTGTCTAAACTTAACTGTTGGTGGTTTTGTTGTCTAAACCTAACTGTTGGTGGTTTTGTTGTCTAAACCTAACTGTTGGTGGTTTAGTTGTCTAAACCTAACTGTTGGTGGTTTTGTTGTCTAAACCTAACTGTTGGTGGTTTTGTTGTCTAAACCTAACTGCTGGTGGTTTTGTTGTCTAAACCTAACTGTTGGTGGTTTAGTTGTCTAAACCTAACTGTTGGTGGTTTAGTTGTCTAAACCTAACTGTTGGTGGTTTTGTTGTCTAAACCTTAATTTCCCTTAACATTATAAGTGCTTCAGAAAAGTGCAAAGCAAGATATTGACAATTGTTGTCTCTGTACATAAATAGATTGCATTTTGTGACTATTTCACAGACTTGTGTGAGACTGTGTTGTGATATCTGTTGCTGAGGCACACAGCAGTAATCAAAGTGTTTAGACAGCCTCCTCATCTCCTTCTCTGATCACAGATGGTTTAAACTCTAAAGGACTTCACCCTAGTAAAATCTAGCCATGCAGATAGTTTCATTTCAAAACATTTTGAGATATCTGACTATAAGTTGTCGGCCTTCACTCTAATACGGTGAAGCTGTGGTGCTCATAGCATAACAAAATGGCAACTTGAATTTCTAGAACAAGTGTCCTTGTTACTCTGAATAATCCACAGTTTTCTTGCATAGGAGTAGTCCCATAAAAACAAACGTTGACAGTTGTTTCAGTGAATAATCCAGAGTAACATTCATGCTGCGTCTGGAAAGAGATGTTTTAAATACGCTGTGAGCACCACACATGAACCACACATGAACCTCTTCACCTCTAATGTACTGGAGGCAGAAATCCCCAAATGTGGGGTTATGATCAAACATTTCTGCATGGTTAGACACCCCTGGAAGTAAAAGAGAGAAACACCTTTCATCGGTTATGAGGAGAAATCTCATCTATTTATGGGGAGAAGCCTCCTGAACCTCCGACTGGCTGGTCCATGAATAGCCGCCTGACTTACAGCCTGCCTGATTTACAGTCTGCTAAGTATTTACAGTCACATCAGGTGGAACGTTTGGACCCTGGTTGCTTCGGAAGCTGACCAAAATAATAACTTCAAATCTAGAACAAACCAGAGCTGCGAGAAAGAACATCTCAAATCCTTTCTTTTTTGTGTGTAAGAGGCTTCAATATCTGGATCTATCAGACAGGAGAGAAGCACAGGTGTGAATGAAACACGTCCTGACAGAGCGACGCAACGACAACCTCAGTGTTTCCATCACCTCTCTGAGAGAACACTGTGACGCTAACACTCCATCAGAGTGATTTACAGCACAGAGGCTCCTCTCTCTCTCTCTCTCTCTACCTCCTCTCTCTCTCTCTCTCTCTCTACCTCCTCTCTCGCTCTCTCTCTCTCTCTCTACCTCCTCTCTCTCTCTCTCTCTCTCTCTCTCTCTACCTCCACTCTCTCTCTCTCTCTCTCTCTACCTCTCTCTCTCTCTCTCTCTACCTCCTCTCTCTCTCTCTCTCTCTCTCTCTCTCTACCTCCTCTCTCTCTCTCTCTCTCTACCTCCTCTCTCGCTCTCTCTCTCTCTCTACCTCCTCTCTCTCTCTCTCTCTCGCTCTCTCTCTCTCTCTCTCTCTCTCTCTCTCTCTCTCTACCTCCTCTCTCTCTCTCTCTCTCTCTCTACCTCCTCTCTCGCTCTCTCTCTCTCTCTACCTCCTCTCTCTCTCTCTCTCTCTCTCTCTCTCTCTCTCTCTCTCTCTCTCTCCTCTCTCTCTCTCTCTCTCTCTACTCCAGTTTGCTGCTCCAAGTGACTGGAATGAGTTGCAAACACGCAAATATTAACACTAAGTACAATATATATTGTACATATTAACAATATGTACAATATATATTGTACATATTAACAATATGTACAATATATATTGTACATATTAACAATATGTACAACATATATTGTGATGTTGTAAGTTTTGTATGAGATTGTTTGAGATGTATCTTTGCTTTATTTTGTCTTTTTGACCAGGTTGTTGTTGTAAACTGGTTCTCAATTGACTTATCTGGTGAAATAAAGGTAAATAATAATAATAATAATAATAATAATAATACATTTGTGATTTGTATAAACTGCTCCATGGATATTGAACTGGTAAAGATGTTGTAGACGACACTGAGAGAGACCAGTCTCTTCTCATTCTGTTTCATAACTGTTTCAACACAATGAAGCTCCTCTAGGGATTCATTGTTCATTGAAAATATAATAATAACAATTATTATATAATAATTATAATTTGAAAATATACTCCGTCCAGCGAAGTCAAATCCTACACTTCAATTGAAGCGTTATTGACGTCGCACGGCTGTCAAGCCATCGTCTGTTAGGAGTTATGTCGTAACTACCGCTTTGCATTGTGGGATATTGATGCTGGCTTAGTGTCCGGTGTTTGAAGACTGTAATATTTACAAAGCAGTCAGCGATTTGAGTACTATTGGTTTCTTAAAAAGGTTTCAAATATCCTAAAAACAACGAGCACATTACTGTTTCTACTTGACGACACCTTAAGTCAGAGACGTACGTCTCTGGTTTCTGAGAGAGAGTAGCTCACGTACATAAAACAACATGAAAGAACATGCTGAGTTTCTTAACACTACTCATGATCATAATGAGCTACGCAGTCGGTCATCTTTTTAAAGTGATTGAACTAGATCTTCTGCTCATATACTGAGCTGGACAGTCAAACGTGTGTTTCTCTCCCTTCTGTAGATCAGACAGAAGCCGTCCTACCGTTACTCAGAACCAGGAGCCCGGTCTCCACAGTGCAGATGAAAGTGCCAGTGAAATCAGAGTGTATTGGTCGTGCTTGATGCTCGTTATCCGCCTCCCAAACGATTCACATCTTTGCAGTAAAGATGGTGAATCTTGAAACAGTTGATATGTTATATGGGAGTTAAATGACGACTGGTTGACTGGTAGGTAATACGTTTTTAGACCATTCAGACTCCCCTATAAGATATCAGCAATATTAAGTATGAAGAAATATACAAGGCAAACTTTAATCCTATTTCACCAGGAAATATGAGATTAAGCTGTTAGCCTTCTGTTTTCACTCTTCCATTGGCCACTGACAGGGAGACCTTCACATGTACAGTAATACAATTCATAATACACAAAATGATGACATCAATAATAACAATATGAGGTTAGATCATCTGGAGACAAATATGAGATTGGCAGTGAACAAACAAACAGGTCAATTTAAACTTCCTGAAACCTGAATTCTATGAAATACAATCTTGTACTATTTGTGCTACAAGAGGAAGAATCCTGCCGTCATTTGGGAACCATTACAGAGTTGTATATATTTATATATATATATATATATATATATATATATATATGTGTGTATATATAGGATGGCATGCTAACTACACATGATTTCCAGCCATCTTTACATTTATAGTACAAAAGCTAAATATTCCATCTTGAATTTGAGATAGTTTTGATTTAAGTGGCTGTTAAAGGCAATCCAGGACTCAGAAGGTGTCCGTCTGAAACCGGATCCACCAGAAGACGTTGTTCCATGAACTGCTGACTGCATGAGTGAGGTGAGGGTGGGGGGGGGGGGGGGGGGGGGGGTCACTAACTTAACTATTCATAGGGGACTAGAACCTGTATTTAACCTGAACTCTACTGGATCATTCCTCATTTTTTAAAATCGTATTTAAGCTGGAAACGATCAAAGATAAGCAGATACAGATAACGGTGAGAAAACGTCCACTTACCTCGTCCACAGTCTCATCCTCAAACTCCTCATACTCCTCATACTCCTCATATTCCTCCACAACTTCCGTCATTTTGAGACGGATTTAGAGTCTCTGCCCAAAACACAGATAACATGTATTATTCATGGTTTGAACTGTGAACTTAAATGTTCCATTGGTAGCATGGAATCACAGATTTCAGACAGCTAATGCTGGGGCTCAGACCAGAGATCAGAAGAGACAAATGCTCCAGTGATATTTTAGGACGAGGCCAGTCGTCCCCCCACTGCTGAACCCGGCTACCCCGATTCAAAAATAGGAAGTAAAACACAGCAAACGCATGCTAGAAAAAAAAAACTACATAAACACATTGATGTTACACCAAAAGTGTGTGTCGTACCAGCGACAGATTCCCGCGGTATTCTCCTGACAGTAAGAGAAAGAAAAAAGCCTCACTTTCCATCCACTAGGGTCTCAAACTGAACCTGCTGACCCCTAAAAGCAAAGTGATCAAAGTAAATGTGTGAAACTCCTCACAAAGTGCAAATCAGTGGTTGCAGATTAGGAAGGTGAGAGACGTTACAACAGGCCTGTGAATGTGCGACAGCCACAACACAGCTCAGAGGAGCTGAAGGTTGGCGACAGCTGCCCAGCAGAACTTCAGCTATTTGACATGTAAGCTAATGCCGCGGCCTGATTGGTTGACTCTGTTTAGCAAACGGTGGGGCCAATGCCTTCTGAGGCTGCAGGTTAAATATAGGACGGCATACTAAGTACCTTTTTTAGCACTTCATTGCCCTCTCTTTAAATCAAAAGGTAATTTTCTCTGTAAAATAATAAGAGAAATAGACCAAAAGTCTAAAAAACAAAAAGGCTCAACAGGTGTTGAGATTTCAGAGAGAAGGCCGCTTCAGATACATCCAAAGAAAAAAAGAGAGGCCTGGTTTCATCTGGTTGGAGATCTTGATTGTTGGGTTATTCCTTCAATGTGCAGCAGAGCCTTCACACTCTTCATCCCTCAACCAGCCGGATCCAGATGGCAGCAGAGGACGGCAATAACGGACGTCCGAGCGGATGGAAAGCCATGCAAGTGTGTGGAAAATATGGATATTTGAGGGTTTTTTGGTTTTCCTTCTTTCGCTTTCTTACCGGTTATACAAAGTTTAAAGGTCTCCCAAGCCGCCAAAGTCTCCCCAGCTTCCCTCCAGAGAAACACCGGGCGACAGCACACAGCTGCGATTTCTACCCAGGTTATCATGTGGCCGACTCAGCCAATCACAGGCCGGCGCTCTCAGGTTTCAGAATCTAAATATACCTAAATGATCCCTTCAGAAAAGAGCACCTGTCGAGGCGACTGCATCAGCGGTAGGGTTATGAGGAAGGAACGGAAAGCATGAGAAAAGAAAAAGGGTCAACCCCGTCTACAGCAGCAGCACTCTGTGAGAGACGGCGTGTTGACGAATTATAGTTTGTTGTATTTTGCAAAAGGCTTTGGAAGCAGGTGTGATCGTGGGTGAGGATAGGAGCTGAAGACCCAGCAGGGCTGAGAGCCAGACCTGTTGAGCTCATCTGTTAGCTGACCCTGAGCTGGTCCTCTCTGGAATCAGGTCAACGTCAAAACTCAAGGAGGTCTATCTAAAATAGATGAGGTCTGACAAATCACCAATGCCCCGGGGATTACAGACAAAGCCTGTAAATGAATAATGAGTCAACCCAGACAAGTCTCGACATTTGCTTTGACATGATATGATACATTTAGAGCATTAGGGAGGAGAGGAGGAGAAGACAAGAGAGGAGAGGAGAGGAGAGGAGAGGAGAGGAGAGGAGAAGAGAGGACATTGTAGAGCAGAAGAGGTTGTAGAGCAGAAGAGATTGTAGAGAAGAAATTGTAGAGCAGAAGAGATTGTAGAGAAGAGATTGTAGAGAAGAGATTGTAGAGGAGAAGAGATTGTAGAGCAGAAGAGATTGTAGAGGAGAGATTGTAGAGGAGAGATTGTAGAGCAGAAGAGATTGTAGAGGAGAGATTGTAGAGGAGAGATTGTAGAGCAGAAGAGATTGTAGAGGAGAGATTGTAGAGCAGAAGAGATTGTAGAGCAGAAGATATTGTAGAGCAGAAGAGATTGTAGAGGAGAAGAGATTGTAGAGGAGAGATTGTAGAGCAGAAGAGATTGTAGAGCAGAGGAGGTTGTAGAGCAGAAGAGATTGTAGAGCAGAAGAGATTGTAGAGCAGAGGAGGTTGTAGAGCAGAAGAGATTGTAGAGCAGAAGAGATTGTAGAGCAGAAGAGATTGTAGAGCAGAGGAGGTTGTAGAGCAGAAGAGGTTGTAGAGCAGAGGAGGTTGTAGAGCAGAAGAGGTTGTAGAGCAGAGGAGGTTGTAGAGCAGAAGAGATTGTAGCGGAGAAGAGATTGTAGAGGAGAGATTGTAGAGCAGAAGAGATTGTAGAGCAGAAGAGATTGTAGAGGAGAGAAGAGATCTTTATTTATCTCGAAGGGAATATTTATCAATACAAGTACTATTAAAGAAGCATTGTGTAGCATTCTGGGGGATCTATTTGAGTAAATGTAATATAATAGTCATGACTATGTTATATTAGTGTATAATGACCTGAAGCTGAGAATGAGTCCTTCATATCTACAATGAGAGCTCGTCCTTAAAGCTACGGTCAAACCTTCTATCGATACAGAAGTATCTCCTCATTCAATTTAAACTTGAGTTCAAAATGAACAAACAGTTTCAGGTGACTAGAACATGCAGGCCGGCTTCATCTGAATTCCATTGCTGGAAGTATCAAACCCGTGTTATCCTGATAGAAGAGATCTTTGCAGATGACACAGTATTTAACCTTTACTCGGGATCCTGTTATCTCTGATGACGGTCCAGATAAAGAGAACTCTGCATGGATGTAAGTGAGAGGATTTCTCTTCTATACCGGAGGAAGAACACTCAACCTCTTTCAAAGCAGTGGAGCAGAGCAGACTGCTATACAAGTGTATTAGGTATACAAATACATCAAGAACTATTTCTAGATGACATACGCTATATATATTTGAGGTCAAGTGGCAGCTATATGGTTGATTTATGAATAACATGAAGAGACAAACGGCATCAACCTATTAAGACAGGAGAGAAAGAATGAATCTTGTACCAAGTATGTATGATGAGCTTCTATCTCTGTGGAACGTCTAACCTCCACTCTCCCTCTATGTGCCAGGAGGACGGTGCTACCGGGGGAGAGAGGGACAGCAGCAGCTGAGTGTCTGTCTATGTCTCTCTCTGTCTCTCTCTCTTGCTGTCTTTTTCTCTCTCTCTCTCTCTCTCTCCCACTGTCTGTCTCACTGTCTCTCTCTTTCTTTCTTTCTCTCTCTCTCTTTCTCTCTCTCTCTCTCTCTCTCCCGCTGTCTCTCATTGTCTTTCTCTCTCGCTGTCTCGCTCTCCCGCTGTCTCTCATTGTCTTTCTCTCTCGCTGTCTCTCTCTCCCGCTGTCTCTCATTGTCTTTCTCTCTCTCTCTCTCTCTCTCCCGCTGTCTCTCTCATTGTCTTTCTCTCTCTCTCTCTCCCGCTGTCTCTCTCATTGTCTTTCTCTCTCTCTCTCTCCCGCTGTCTCTCTCATTGTCTTTCTCTCTTGCTGTCTCGCTCTCTCTCTCTCTCTCTTGCTGTCTCACTCTCTCTCTCATTGTCTCTCTCTCTCTCTGTCTCACTGTCTCTCTCTTGCTGTCTCTCTCTCTCTCTCTCTCTCTCTCTCTCTCTCTGGACTGGAGGGTTGGTAACGTTGCTGCTGGGTCCTCAGTAGCAACATCACCGCAACTTTTCATTTTAAATCTCATCTAATCTGCAAAACTCAAAAGTGGTCACATTTTAAAAGTTATTATATTTATATTGAAGGACCAACCCATCCATGCACATGAAACCAGTGCTTTACATTTAAAGTTCAGACACGCTATCAGTGTTTTAACCACTCTAGACCCGGGGGGGGAGGGGGGGGGGTTTACATGCATGATGCTTAGTCACTGGACAAAAAATGACTGATGAGCAGTGAGACCAGAACCCGACAGCTGCAGGACAGACGCCCCAAACATCAACAGTAACACTCACTAAGCCGAGCGCATCGCCCCGTAGGAAACAATGCATCCTAGTGAGGTAAGAGGCCGAAAACGAGCCGCCGGTCAGACCACAGGGTGACTCTGCAGGAACAGGATATGATGTTGTTGTTTACACTCCAGACAGACATGAAGATCTGCACTGACCTTCTCTAGCTCTAGAAGAACAAAGTGACCAGTTAATGCAGGCGACCAGGAGCCGCACTGAATGAATAATCATCAGCTTTTAGAAATATTCACTCCAATCACATCTTCAGGGTGATGTTAGTGTCTGACATCATCACTGAGAATAGACTGAGGACACACAGGTCTCATGTCCTGCACTGTGGACACACAGGTCTCATGTCCTGCACTGTGGACACACAGGTCTCATGTCCTGCACTGTGGACACACAGGTCTCATGTCCTGCACTGTGGACACAAAACGCAGTGTTTCAATGAATTGGTGTACGACTTCACTGCTACAATACCTGAAATGTTTGCTTCAAACTACAAATATCTAAAACATTTTGACTGAAAGCTTTTCACAGATCAGACAATCTTAAGATAGTGGGGAAGAAAATATTCAAGCTCCACCACAGACTGTTTATCAGAGGAGGACGTAGTCGTCGTGACGTCTCGTTGGTTTGTGGATGTTTTGAAGCCTCCAGTTCGGTGATTTCGTCGTCGCCATCTTGATTTTTTGCAACCAGTAGACAGGAAGTGACCATATGTGGACTGAGGAGGAGTGACTAGAGACGCCGTATACGTCTCTGGTAGAGACCTGTCAATCACTGTGTAGCCCCGCCCCTAAATCATCCCCTGCTTTATGGTGTGTTTGACTCTAAATGTTCCATAATGTACTAAATGAACATCATGCTGTATTGAAGAAGACTGTAAACTAGAGATTGAGACCATAAACTCATGTTTACAATGTTTACTGAGGGAATAAATCAAGAGAGAAGTAGAGTCATTTTAGACTAGACTTCTATACAACCAGAGGAGTCGCCCCCTGGTGGACACTAGAGAGAATGCAGCTTTAACACTTGAAGCTTTGAAGAACTGGAGAACATTTTCTCGAGCTTTACAGCTGCAGTGTGTCGACATGATAACGCATGAAAGCAGCTGAGCTGTTTGTATTTACCTCAAACCTTCCTCTGAATGCAGAGCTTAAGTTTCTCAGACACTTCTTCTTCTAGCAGCTGCTCCGTCGCTCGTTTAGTCTCATCTTGTGATCTCTTGTTAGCAGAGGGCGTTGTGCTCACATGATCTTCACTCATTTAAATCTCCACCTTTGTCAATAAGCTTTTGCCCTTAAAGCACAACTGTATCTAAAGTTAGAAGGCGGTAGAAAACCTGCCGCAGGGTTGAGTGATGGTTATCTGTGGGACTGATAAAGGAGGATCTCATCTCATTTGATCTAGATTAAAACACAGTCATCAGATTCAAAGTGAAGAAAACTGGGATGAATGTTCACATTGAAGCCGTCTCCTCAAAAAAAAGCATCTATTCAAATACTTAAGGTCTGTGTTCAGGCTGGTAAATAATATGAACAAAAAGATAAAATCAACCACATGAGGGACTCGTCCAGCTGTGACATCCAGCAGAAAAGATGACAAAAGATAATCATAAGAGCAAAGCATGTGAGCAACCGTGTCATGGAGACAATTTGAAAGATGAAGGCAGAGCAGCTTGATGACCTGAGGAGTCTGGAGGAGTTTAACCGTCAAACCGCCATAAACCAACCTCCACAGTAAGGAGCAGAGGAGGCCTCACTGCTACGCTGTGCTCTTCCTCTCTCCCTGAACCCCTCGTCTGTCTCAACTCTCATCTCTCCTCTCTACTCCTGGAGCTGCTCATCACGCTCCTCGAGGAGCATCACCGGCACCACCAGGTCATGTGACCCACTCTGCAGAGCAGCCGACACTACACAACGACAAACTCATTCACCACACGCTGCGGTTCACCTGAAACAGATAAAAACACTTTATTTCACTGATTATTCGCAGGGACTGAAAAGAAGAGGACGTTTTGTCTTTTCTTTTGACCCTCCTTTTTCTGCATGTTTTTTTTTTTTCAGCCACCATCAACCGTCATCACTCCAACATTCTGCATCAGGCACCACGTTAAGAGAGAATACTGGACTGTACACACGGGGGGGGGGGGGGGGGGGGGGGCAATAAAAATTGCCACAGCCAGTCTGGCAATACTGCAAGGCCACCGTGGGCTGGAGTCCCACACAGCTGGAGAAGAAGTCCACCAACAGTTCCACGTCAGACACTGACGCAGACGTCCGTGCTTTGCTGAAAAAAGGAAAACCGTGCACACATGTCAGTTTAAATACTTTGAGTCTCTTTTGTCCTTCAGTAAAAAAGGTCCGTTCTTCTTTGTTGTTGTTGTTGTTGTTGTTGTTCAGAGTTCAAGACGTCTTTTGTAAAATAAATTATCACAGAAGAAAGTGACGTCCCGGCGGTCGGTCCGCCCACGCCGACGCGTCACAGGAAAGAGGAGGAGAGGCTCCGTCCATCAAACCTCCGTCCTCCACTCAGGCTCACGTCTGGAGGCAGAGAACACGAAGAGCGAGGGAGCACTCTGGATCAAACGTGGGGAAAAGGGTCATCATCTCACGCGCAGCCGGGACATCATCCACTCCAGACCCTGGCACAACCTGGAGGGAGGAGACAGGAGAGAGTCGGGCGTCAAGACGACCCACTGGCACCGCTTTCTCTTCCATGAACGCACAAAGACGCCTTCGTTTCTCTACAGTCTAACAGTAATGCAGTTCAGCTACGCATGTGATCCGTGGATTAATTACAGTTTAACCATCAGAGTGTAAATAAAGTTCTCCTGACGATGGTTCTCCTCCAGTACTCAGTAGAACATGTGGTTCTAGTCTCTGATCTCTGATCATGTTTCATTGTAAACAACCAATCAGAGGAGAGCTAGTAACGTTAGCATCTATGAAGCTAACGGCTAACCAACGGAGGTTCACTTCAGTGACATCATGATGCCTTCAGGCTCTGCTCCGTGAACATGAGTACTGGCTGAAGGTACATTATAACGTTATCATGATGTGTTCACATGTAATCTGTAAAATGTAGTTTTGGTGATCAACTTGAATAAATCTAGTAGTTTGAAGGAGATGTTTTAATATGTTAATATGGATCATCGGTGATCGGCAAGTTGTATTTGCTTCCTTTTCTGATTCCTGCTGACCCGTGCTTCTGACCCGCTGCACCACTACGGTCTAACATGACAAGAGTGACCCGTGAATGCACTTCTCACCCCTCCCCAGTGAGGGCGCAGCAGGCCTGGATGTGCCACTGGTGGTCTTTGACGGAGGTGAGCTGCAGGCTCTGGGAGATCTCAGCCACCGACATGCAGCCTTTCACATCCTGCTTGTTGGCAAAGATGAGCAGCCCGGCCCTTCTGAGGTCCTGGAGGACAGACGAGAGACAGATGGAGATCGTAGGGCAGCGCTGAACCCTTCAAAGCTTCATTCATAGCGCTGATATTCAAACTCTACAAGGTTCCCACGCTTCTTCCTGTGATAACCTCGCCGGTGTGACAGACGAGGATCAAACAATACATCATAATTCAGAGATAAAGTCATGTTTTGGTGAAGAGTGTCCATCTATTAAAGACCATTAACTGATTAGCTGACATCGGCTACTTTGAACCGGTGAAATGAAACAAACATTAATATGAATACAGATGAAAACACGCCTCGTTACTCACTTCATGTGCGAGCATTCTGCAGAGCTCCTCTTTGGTCACGGAGATCCTTTCTCTGTCTGTGCTGTCGACCACCACGATGACAAACTGCTCACCGACAACAGACACAACGACGTTCATGAAACACACCCATTCTCAAACGACGCCACTGCATTCCAACAACGTGACTCTGCAGACAGTCGCTGCTATTCAACGACTACCATACATCGCTTTATAGAAGTACGTGTTCACCATAACCTGCTGTGTACCTCTGTGTTGGTGTAGTACGGGTTCTACGTACCTCTGTGTTGGTGTAGTACGGGTTCTATGTACCTCTGTGTTGGTGTAGTACGGGTTCTACGTACCTCTGTGTTGGTGTAGTACGGGTTCTACGTACCTCTGTGTTGGTGTAGTACGGGTTCTATGTACCTCTGTGTTGGTGTAGTACGAGTTCTATGTACCTCTGTGTTGGTGTAGTACGGGTTCTACGTACCTCTGTGTTGGTGTAGTACGGGTTCTACGTACCTCTGTGTTGGTGTAGTACGGGTTCTACGTACCTCTGTGTTGGTGTAGTACGAGTTCTATGTACCTCTGTGTTGGTGTAGTACGGGTTCTACGTACCTCTGTGTTGGTGTAGTACGGGTTCTACGTACCTCTGTGTTGGTGTAGTACGGGTTCTACGTACCTCTGTGTTGGTGTAGTACGGGTTCTACGTACCTCTGTGTTGGTGTAGTACGGGTTCTACGTACCTCTGTGTTGGGGTAGTACGTGTTCTACGTACCTCTGTGTTGGTGTAGTACGAGTTCTACGTACCTCTGTGTTGGTGTAGTACGGGTTCTATGTACCTCTGTGTTGGTGTAGTACGGGTTCTACGTACCTCTGTGTTGGTGTAGTACGGGTTCTACGTACCTCTGTGTTGGTGTAGTACGGGTTCTATGTACCTCTGTGTTGGTGTAGTACGAGTTCTATGTACCTCTGTGTTGGTGTAGTACGGGTTCTATGTACCTCTGTGTTGGAGTAGTACAGGTTCTACGTACCTCTGTGTTGGTGTAGTACGTGTTCTATGTACCTCTGTGTTGGTGTAGTACGGGTTCTATGTACCTCTGTGTTGGTGTAGTACGTGTTCTATGTACCTCTGTGTTGGGGTAGTACGTGTTCTACGTACCTCTGTGTGTTGGTGTAGTACGTGTTCTACGTACCTCTGTGTTGGTGTAGTACGGGTTCTATGTACCTCTGTGTTGGTGTAGTACGGGTTCTACGTACCTCTGTGTTGGTGTAGTACGGGTTCTATGTACCTCTGTGTTGGTGTAGTACGGGTTCTACGTACCTCTGTGTTGGTGTAGTACGGGTTCTATGTACCTCTGTGTTGGTGTAGTACGGGTTCTACGTACCTCTGTGTTGGGGTAGTACGTGTTCTACGTACCTCTGTGTTGGGGTAGTACGAGTTCTACGTACCTCTGTGTTGGTGTAGTACGGGTTCTACGTACCTCTGTGTTGGTGTAGTACGGGTTCTACGTACCTCTGTGTTGGTGTAGTACGGGTTCTACGTACCTCTGTGTTGGTGTAGTACGGGTTCTATGTACCTCTGTGTTGGTGTAGTACGAGTTCTATGTACCTCTGTGTTGGTGTAGTACGGGTTCTACGTACCTCTGTGTTGGTGTAGTACAGGTTCTACGTACCTCTGTGTTGGTGTAGTACGTGTTCTATGTACCTCTGTGTTGGTGTAGTACGGGTTCTATGTACCTCTGTGTTGGTGTAGTACGTGTTCTATGTACCTCTGTGTTGGGGTAGTACGTGTTCTACGTACCTCTGTGTGTTGGTGTAGTACGTGTTCTACGTACCTCTGTGTTGGTGTAGTACGGGTTCTATGTACCTCTGTGTTGGTGTAGTACGTGTTCTACGTACCTCTGTGTTGGTGTAGTACGGGTTCTATGTACCTCTGTGTTGGTGTAGTACGGGTTCTACGTACCTCTGTGTTGGTGTAGTACGTGTTCTATGTACCTCTGTGTTGGTGTAGTACGGGTTCTATGTACCTCTGTGTTGGTGTAGTACAGGTTCTACGTACCTCTGTGTTGGTGTAGTACGGGTTCTATGTACCTCTGTGTTGGTGTAGTACAGGTTCTACGTACCTCTGTGTTGGTGTAGTACGTGTTCCACGATGACCGGAGGGACTCCTGGCCCCCGATGTCCCACATCAGGAAGTGGGTGTTGTTGACCACGATCTCCTCCACGTTGCTCCCGATCGTGGGAGAGGTGTGCACCACCTCGTTCATTGAACTACAACAAACAGAACAAGGAGAAGGAAACGTTCATAAAATGACTTCATCCATTCATTAGACATATTATGGATGGATAAAATGTTTGGATACTCACAACTGGTACAGAATTGTGGTCTTGCCAGCATTGTCCAGGCCCACAATGATAACTTTGTGCTCTGAAAGGCAATAAAGACACTTAATAATATTACATAACTCACAGTGAACTCAGCCAAGCAACCCGTTGAACCCTGGGATGTAAAAGCAGGTTGTATTTAAACAATCCCCAAAACTACACCGTTTATCACAGCCAGAAGCTTTGAACCACGTCACTATCGTCAGATCTTCATCTTTCCGACCGTGGTTGAACACATCGTGTGTGACGAACGCTTCAGTAAGAAAAAGAACCCGAACCCAAGCTCACAAACATTTTATTCTACACGTGTCATTTAAAGTTTCGCCCCAAATTAAACAGTTTGAAGGAACCAGATTGTGTTAAAACATTAAATTGTGAAACTATGACGTCATGATTGATTCATCTGAGACCAACAGTCATGAAGCAGAGGATGTTAACGTCATTGTTGGACAGTGAATTCATGCGTCAGGATTCTGATCACTTTGGGCTCTTAGATGGTTTATTGTTTGTGTCTTTGTTTCAGATGTGAGTGGATACGTTTGATCAAAAGACTTGTGCTTTGTCTCGTAGTGGAGATTCACATTACCGCTTCTAAACTCACTCCATGGTCTTATGATTTATGTCATAACTGTGTTGTTCTGCACTAAAGACATGTTCTAGTTCTCTCTACTTCTAGTCATGATGGCTCTGTTTCATAGAGGAGCAGGACTTTTGTATTTCAGAGAAATTCAAGACCACAGAGAGAAACATGTGACGGGAGCAACGACAACAAAAAACACCCAAAACTACAGGGTTCAGAGAGGTTTGAGTTCAGCAGCTATGCTTCACACATCGAGCAGAGCTGAGAGAAAGTACCGTCACACACACACACACACACACACACACACACACACACACACACACACACACACACACACACACAACCTGTGATAAACAGGATGTGACAAGTAGGATGAACTGCTATCTTGCTGCTGATACACTGAAGTGACAAGACAACAGTAAGATGTCTTCTGGTGAGGAGGCAGAACAGGTAAAGGAGACACGCCATTGCAGAATGCTAGAACTTAAATCAGTTATTTCAGACCCTGTGACATCACAGAGGAAACAAATGAGGAACAAAGACCGCTTGGTGTTTTTTTAGTTCTGACAGAAGTGGGTAAAACAAGAGGAACTAGAGCGTGACCGAAAGAGATCAAGATCTTTCTACAGACACGTCTGCTCCTAGACATGCTGTTGAAGTACAAGCTCATCAGAAAGATCTTCATGTTTGGTCTACAAGAAGAGACGGAGAACAGCTGAGGAGAACTCAAGAGCTCTGAAACTGAATCCTGGATCCTCGTTTTGTGAGCTTGGAGCTCTCAAGCACGTCAAATATTCACGTCAGTGGACTGATGTTATGAAGCCTCGAGTTCAGCAATTTGTCCGTCGCCATCTTGTTTTTTTGCAACCAGTGAACAGGAAGTGACCACATCTGGACTGAGGAGGAGTGACGTAGAGACGCCGTATACGTCTCTGGTAGAGACCTGTCAATCAGCGTGTAGCCCCGCCCCTAAAGCATCCCCTCTTTATGGTCTGTTTGACTCTAAATGGAGCATAATGTACTAAATGAACATCATGCTGTATTGAAGAAGACTGTAAACTAGAGATTGAGACCATAAACTCATGTTTACAATGTTTACTGAGGGAATAAATCAAGAGAGAAGTAGAGTCATTTTAGACTAGACTTCTATACAACCAGAGGAGTCGCCCCCTGGTGGACACTAGAGAGAATGCAGCTTTAACACATGAAGAACTATTTCACTTCTAATGCTGCATTCTCAGGCGGTAGATAGCAGAAGATGTCATTTTAGTAGACGATGTCAGGATAGTATAGCAGAGTACACCAGGAACGGTAGATGCCATTACCGTCCAAATGTAAAGGACGTTACGTAGCTCCCTCACACAAGGAGAACGTTATCGTTTGTTTTTCCCGATCCGTCCAGAAGGTGTTGTCCGTCTGCCTGATTCCATGTGAAGGCAGCAGAGCTATTAGTTATTTATATATATGTATATATACACACATACAGCCTGGAGTGCCTCCCTCGTTGAGCTACATGGACGGCCCAGAGTGAGTTGGGTACCTTCAGCTTATTGTCAGGAGAGACTCGACTGACGAAAGCTCCGGTCAGCCGGCGCTCAACAGCAAAGTAAGTGTGACGGACGTTTGGCCGAACGCGCAGAGCACAGATGTCGGCTTGAATCTGAATGATGGGATGCCTCCTCACCGACCGCAGCAGCAGCAGCAGCCTGTCGATGGAGGCCGACTGGTTCCTCAGCTTTCTGTACCGCTACGCCTCAGAGCCGACGGAGACACATGATCTGAACCACGGTCACTAGTGTAAGAATGAAGAAATGTGCAGCTCTTCACAGGCTGAAGATGACCTCAGCAGTGAACTGATGACGTCTCTTCAGTGGGTCGGACATTAAAAAGAGCCCGTGAACCCTGTTAAATAAGGAGCGTCACCGTTTACAGTTGGGCTGAACCCGTTCAACTGAGCCCTCACTGAAGCAGAGGAAGTGAACGCAGCTGCAAAAGATGAACACTCTGTTGTTGTTGTTGTTTTTAATCTATGCCACGGTGTCACGATGAACCTGAAGCAAAAACCACATGACGTCTTCAGGGTTCAGAGGTCACAAGTCTGCAGCTGACAGATGCTCGAGAAGCAAAAACACTAAAATCTAGTCTTTACTTAAAAAGGTCATGCAGGTGCCGGCTAAGCCGCCTGCATGACCTTCTAACTAAACCAATGATAAACAAGCTAACAAGCCCATCACAAAGACAACTTACTGTCAAACATGATAAGAACGCGTCAAATCTCCACGCGTGAGAGGATGGAACCAGCTAAATGTGGCTAGTTTTGCCTGAAACGATGATTTTGAACGCTTCAATGATCAAAACTGGATCAGTTTTCTGTCACTAAAGTTAGACACACTGGAAGCTCTGAAATCTATCCTTGAAGCCCTAAAACAATAAACAGTTGAATAGATAACAAGACTGTTCTTCTAATCACATGGCCCGCTGCTGCGCTCTGTGAATGGACCTCTGTTGCTCCACCGACGGTGAAATCAATCAACTGGACTCAGACTTGAAGGAGGCAGCCGGGGCGAGATCCAGAGGTTACAGTAAAACGAGCAGAGAGGACGCTCTGTTAGAGCAACCAGAGATCATCACGGCTTATTCACAAGGTTCACGTCAGACAACGCAGTCAAAAGGACGTTTAATAAAGGCAGGGTAGGCCTGCAACTGACTCGGACTTTTTTGTTGGACTGTTAATTGTCTGCAAATGAGGAAACTCGCCCATCACAGATTAAACGCATCAGGAAACACTTGTTTTACTAGATCTGCTCTCTAACATATTTTTAGTAGTTTTTAATGATGTGTTGTGTTATTAGTATTGGATGTCCCTTTGTTGTACTAATTATTCCAGTTCTCGGTGTTGTTTTGGAGATGCCACGCAGAGTGTGAACTGATTTTTGTGGGTTGACTGTATTGCTGACATAACACTGATGAATCTTAATTTAATGATTTATATCAATTACTTTTGTTTTTATCTTGAAACACGGCGTTCACAGCGTCTTCAGATCCACAGTGAATGTTTGACTAATGGAGCATGTAAAGCTGTCTGTCTGTCACTCCCATTGTCCTATTGTCCCATTGTCCCATGTGATCTACTCTGTGGTCAGGATGACCAACTGAAACGGGAAGGAGGAAACGTTCAAAGTTATTCTTGAGTTGAGGAAGCAAATCAAAGAGTGAAAGGGTTTCTGGGGTTAGCTGAATTGCTGACAGATTAAAAAAAAGGTGATGTGAACATAATTTATATCTATTACTTTGTAAGATTAATTGTTAAAATGGTGAAACATGCAGAGTTTTCAAGGTTGGTGACTACACCTGGTTAAGGTGACTACACCTGGTTAAGGAGACTACACCTGGTTAAGGAGACTACACCTGGTTAAGGTGACTACACCTGGTTAAGGAGACTACACCTGGTTAAGGTGACTACACCTGGTTAAGGAGACTACACCTGGTTAAGGTGACTACACCTGGTTAAGGAGACTACACCTGGTTAAGGTGACTACACCTGGTTAAAGACTACAGTGCAAAAGTCAACGTGATTCATCCATCAGCCCTTATTGGCCCCGTTGTTTGTGCTGATGCAGCTGCTTTCACTGTGCTCTGCTCCTGTGTGTGTGTGTGTGTGTGTGTGTGTGTGTGTGTGTGTGTGTGTGTGTGTCATAACACTGTACATCAGGACTCATGTTACAGAGACCAGCTACCTGTTCACAGTCAAGAACACCGAGCAGGAATCCACTCGGTGTCACCTAACCGTCACTCCACCACATCAATAATCCACGTTAATGCAGAGAGACAGAGAGAGAGACAGACACAGAGACAGACACAGAGAGAGAGAGACAGACACAGAGAGAGAGACAGAGACAGAGAGAGACAGAGACAGACAGAGAGAGACAGAGACAGACAGAGAGAGACAGAGACAGACACAGAGAGAGAGAGAGAGAGAGACAGAGAGAGAGACAGAGAGAGACAGAGACAGAGAGACACACACACACAGACAGACAGAGAGAATATAATACTTTTATATTAATGTGTAGAGTATTTATATTTAAAGAATGAATAAATAGATATAATATATATATAAAAAATAAAATATAAACATAAAAAAAGAAAAATGAAAAAATTAATAATTTTGTGATTAAAACTGCTTCTCCCATTGCACTTAACATTTGTTTACACTCATATATACTACCTGTATTTATATATTAATATTTACACTACTTGTGTTTATTTTTCTGTTATTTCACTAAATGTGTGTACCAATTTTGCTCATATACTGAGAATATGTATATTTAAATAAAGAAAAAAATATAAATCATATATATATATATATAATTTATATGTATGTCTATAGATGGACGACAATAAAGGAATGCTCTAAACGAAGCTACACACATGTACAATAAGATATCAATATAATACTTTAATATGAATATAATAATATAATAACAATATAATACTTTAATAAGAATATAACCCTGTAATAAGAATATAACCCTGTAATATGAATATAACCCTGTAATAAGAATATAACCCTGTAATAAGAATATAACCCTGTAATATGAATATAACCCTGTAATAAGAATATAACCCTGTAATATGAATATAATACTTTAATAAGAATATAACCCTGTACTATGAATATAACCCTGTAATATGAACGTGTAGAAAGCTGTTCAGAAGCTAACAGCAGTCTTCCTCCGGGCCTTCTCTTCACCACCTTTAGCTCACACGTCTTCATCACAATAACACGGAACCGTTCTTACCTTGGTGGTTAAAAAGCCTCCAGAGCTTCGTGAACAGAATCCCCATAGCTGACGATGAAGCTTTCTGGTACCAAACCCGTCCGCGTAAGCTAAGCTAAGCTAAGCTAGCGTTGATGCTATTCAGGCGCTATCAACTTTAACCTAGCTAGCTAGCGAGCTAACTACACAGACGAAGAGCTGTCAAGGCTTTTACGTACAACCGCCATGCTTGTATTAATCTTCGTTATGTAATCTTAGTTGTGTCGCTCCCACAGGATGTATTACGTTTGAGTGAGACGGCTTTAGTGCGCTGCAGGAAAACAAAACCCCAAAATAGGTAGCCGCGCTGTGGCTAGCTGGATGGCATCAGCTGGCAGCCGTATAGAGCATGCAAGTACGCATGCGCACGGTTGCCAGTTAACTGTCAACCGTGGGCATGCGTACTTGCACACTGTCCTGTTGGTACAAATGATGTGTTGTGTGTATGTTGATGTGCAAATCTGGGTGAAAAGTACAGTTGATATGGCAATACAAAAATGACATATATCAATAAATATACATGATTTATACACATACGCATACTTCATCTTTTTTGGAAGACACTATATATATATATATAGACACCATATATATATATATATATATATATATATATATATATATATATATATATATATATATATATATGTATGTATATATATACATGTATATATATATATATATATATATATATATATATATGTATATATATACATGTATATATATATATATATATATATACGTATATATATACATATATATATATATATATATATATACGTATATATTTTAAAAATATAAAACAATTTTTTTTTATATATATTTACATTTTATTTTACATATATATTTATTTATTCATATTTAAGTAAAATATACATGTATTTATATTTAAATAAATAATATATTTATCATTTACATAAAGTAAAATTAAATTAAATTAAATTAAATTAAATAAAAATTTCCAAAGAATAATCCTTGATGATAATTTACTCGTAAACTCTCCCTGTTTGCATCCTACCTGACGGGTCGATCCTACCAGGTGACCTGGAGGGGGGCCGTGTCGGAACCACGCATGCTGACTACGGGGGTTCCACAAGGTTCAGTCCTGGGCCCCCTTCTCTTCTCGCTCTACACAACATCTCTGGGTTCTGTTATTCGCTCGCATGACTTCTCCTACCATTGTTATGCCGATGACACCCAGCTGGTCTTGTCATTTCCCCCCGGTGACACCCAAGTGGAGACGCGCATCGCTGCCTGTTTGGCTGACATCTGGAAGTGGATGACGACACACCACCTCAAGCTCAACCTAGACAAAACTGAGCTGCTGTTCCTCCTGGTGAAGGGTTGTCCGCACCAGGACCTGTCCATCACCATCGATGATACCGTGGTGACGCCAACTCGGACTGCGAGGAACCTGGGTGTGACCCTGGATGACCAACTGTCATTCTTGGCAAACATTTCATCCGTCACACGCTCCTGCAGATTCCTGCTCTACAACATCAGGAGGATTCATCCCTTCCTGACTGACGAGACGGTTCAGGTTCTCATCCAGGCTCTCGTCATCTCCCGCCTGGACTACTGCAACTCTCTACTCACCGGAGCCCCGGCGTCGGCCATCAGACCTCTGGAGCTTGTCCAGAAAGCCGCAGCTCGCCTGGTGTTCAATCGCCCCAAGTTCTCCCACACAACTTCCTTTCTCCGTTCTCTACACTGGCTCCCTGTAAGAGCTCATCCAGTTTAAGACTCTGGTGCTAGAATACAGGGCAGTGAAAGGAACAGCTCCTTCCTATCTCCAGACCACGGTCAAGCCTCACACCCCCGCCCGACCACTTCTCTCTGCTGCCTCGGGGCGATCGGTCGCCCCGTCGCTCAGAGGTCCTGGCGGCCGATCGACCCGGTCACGTCTGTGTTCTGTCCTGGCTCCACAGTGGTGGAATGAACTTCCCACTGACGTCAGGACAGCAGAGTCGCTGCCCATCTTTCATCAGGCTGAAGACCCACCTCTTCAGGAAGTGCTACCCTGAGCCTTCCACTCACCACTTATTGTATTCATACTAGCTTGTTGCACTTATTGTATTGGTATTACTTATAGCACTAACTGTTTCTCTTGTTTCTGTACTTTGGCTCTGAGTTATGCTCTGCTTCAGGCTCTTAGATGCTTGTTTAAAGGAAATGTACTTATGACTTCTGGTGACTAGTAGTTCTTTTGATTACCAATGTTGATGCACTTATTGTAAGTCGCTTTGGATAAAAGCGTCTGCTAAATGACTGTAATGTAATGTAATGTAATGTAATGATTGACTGCTGCAGACAGAATATCCTCAGGGAACATAAAGCTGCTTTCACCATTGCACTTAACATTTGTTTGCATTCATTCACATACCTATATTTATATTTACACTCCTTGAGTTTATTTGTTCTGTTCTTGCTCTACATGTTGGTTATTTAAATGTGTACCTTGTCCTTTATCTTGACTGTATCTGTTTTTGTTTCTTGTTTGAACTTAATGTTTATTCGTTCATTTTCTTCTATGATACTCCGATCTTCTAGACCTTTAATCTTGACTTTCAGACTAAAAAATTATATTACATGTTACTTTTGTTTCCTCGACATATGAAGAAATAAAGACAAACAACAGGTGGTGTGTGTGTGTGTGTGTGTGTGTGTGTGTGTGTGTGTGTGTGTGTGTGTGTTTTTGAACAAAAACCAGTGCTATCCATACAACAGCATAAGGGCAGTTTATTTAATTACAATTGTAAAATGACAGCGCACACAAATTTCTAATCAATGCATCATTCTCTCACAGGCAGTATTCACATCTTTTAAATTGTTGCTTCAGAGTTTTGAATCAATAAAAGCTACTGTGTATGGCAGATCAGAGCAGAAGTCTCCTGTTCCACAATCACTGGAAATAAACTAGAGATTCTCAACAAATAGTAAATTACAAGATACAAGAATATGTCATTTAAACGTATATTAAGCCTGTATTAGCTGGCAGCATACAGGTGAACTCTTCTGATTAAAAAGGAACCGCTGTACATTTCAATGAACGTAGCGAGTCAAAGACAAATGCAGTGCAGTCCTGCTCTCTGATAGGTTCTCTCAATAGGAATCTTTAGTGGAACTCAAATTGAAAACAGTGAAAAAGGTGACAATTTGGACGCTGGGGGGGGGGGCTTTTAAATTGCTACTCAATAAACATGTTTCATAAAACCTTTAATAATAATTTAAGATGGAGGAAATGTATCTTTTTCATCAGATGTTGGAGGGCGAATGCACGGCTGTGAAAGAGGAAATTAATGGAAAACACTAAAAGTGAAACTTTAAATAAATGAAGGATTATTTTGATTGTATTTACAGAAGGAAGCCCTCAATATAAGTCACTCACTAAAATCTATATCTCAAATAAAGTCCTGCCAAACATGCCAAACAAAGAACACGGGACTCCTAGTCCCGGAAGTGTTCCTTCCTTATATTAATAGCTTTATTGAAACAACTAAATCATACGATCTCGTCACAATTTTACACAACGCTCAGAATCAAATCCCATCAGATGGGTGATAAACGCTACATCTGTCAGCACACTTCTAGGTCTAAATGACCTCTCATTCCTGAGGTTTGGAGCATCCAAATCTGTTAGCATCTGCATGATTCTGATATATTATGTCTTCATATGGTTCATGACAAGAAGGGGGCACAGGGTAGCTACTGTATGAACCTCGGAGAGAACACCACAACACCATCCATGTATGTCACTTCAAAAACAAAACGCGGAAAACTGGATTTGGGAGAAGGCTTCCACAGGGATTTTTTAGCACAGTGGCAAACCAACTTGAGGAGCATTAAAGACGCGTTGCACTGTTCTTCGATCTGCTCCGGGACGCGTGCAACAAACATGTTCTGTGATCAGAAAGGAGATTGAATGTCTTAGTTTTATCGAATGTAAACACCGTTGATATACAGCACAGTCTCACGGGAGTTTGTGAAATAGTCACCAAATGTAATCCATTGATTTCGGGGACAAGGACATAAATTATTCAGTTGTTTTTGTGTCCCTCGGAACGACATTACGTTAAAAACGAAAGGTAGGTTTGGGTTTAGGCAACAAAATGTTGAACAGTTAGGTTTAGTCAACAGAACCACGAAAAATTAGGTTTAGGCAACAAAACCAACAGTTAGGTTTAGGCAACACAACCACGAAAAATTAGGTTTAGGCAACAAAACCAACAGTTAGGTTTAGGCAACACAACCAACAATTAGGTTTAGGCAACACAACCAACAATTAGGTTTAGGCAACACAACCAACAATTAGGTTTAGGCAACACAACCAACAGTTAGGTTTAGGCAACAAAACCAACAGTTAGGTTTAGGCAACAAAACAAACAGTTGGGTTTAGGCAACACAACCAACAGTTAGGTTTAGGCAACACAACCAACTGTAAGGTTTAGGCAACACAACCAACAGTTAGGTTTACGCAACAAAACAAACAGTTGGGTTTAGGCAACACAACCAACAGTTAGGTTTAGGCAACACAACCAACTGTAAGGTTTAGGCAACAAAACCAACAGTTAGGTTTACGCAACAAAACAAACAGTTGGGTTTAGGCAACACAACCAACAGTTAGGTTTAAGCAACACAACCAACTGTAAGGTTTAGGCAACAAAACCAACAGTTAGGTTTAGGCAACAAAACCACAAATAAGGATCTTAATTGACTTTCCATTGGCATAATTTGCATCCTGAGCGACAATAAAATAATTGACAATTCATGTCCCTGAACGTAAAACCAACAGATTCCATTTTGAGACTATTTCTTAATCTGCAGTGACCCTGGGCTGGCTGACCACGTGGCTCTGGCTTGAGGCCGGTAGAGCGGCCTGTAATCACAGTCCTGCCTGCTACTGTAACAGCTGAGAGGGTCCAGAAGAGCCAACGTCTGCTAGTGAACTTCACTCACAAGCCACATCATGGGGCAGATCGGGTCCAGCAACTATTCTGCTCTTGTGCTACTTTCAGTCCATATTATTTAGGTTCAAATGCTCATTTGGCAGAAGGCCAAATGGAAAGCGAGGTACTACACATCGACACGAGATTGTTAAAGTCCAAATGAGTGCAGTAGTTTTGTTACGGCGAGAATGCCTCAAAGTCTTCTGTCCACGGTTGTTGGTTTGAGAAAGACAAGCAGGCCGACGGCTCAGTGCCGGTGCCGGGAGTCCTGGCTGTAGCCGCCCGGGGACCCCCGGTTACGATGAGGCTTGTAAGAATCCTGGTAGGGGTCCTGGTAGTCCTCCTCCACCAGAGGCGAGTGGTCCCGGCTGTGCTGAGAGCCCGAGGACAGGCGGTTGCGGTTTTTCCGAGCCCGCTCGTTATGGTAGTTCTCATCGGCGGGCATCAGGCTGTGGCGCTCAACGGGGGAAAGGTCTGTCGTTGTGTGGTTGCTGTTGCGGTTTCTTTGGGCCTGTTTGAGAGAGAAAACACTGATTTGGTATGGAGTGATACTAGGCTGTGATATAAGCAGTATATCTAATGACATAAATAAATAAGTACGTGAAAGTGAAATACACTTTAAACAGGTTTCAACAGTGGCTGCAAAAAGTTGTAAAATGCTTGTAGTTTCCTCATTGCTGTCAATGAAACTAAGATCAAAGATCAGCAGCTTCTGTCACTTTGAATTCAGTTACAATGGATCTAAAGGTAAAGTATTAAACGTCCTCTAGGTTTAATCAGTTTGTGTACTATGCTACTTGAGGAGAGCATGACACACATTGAGCACTTGGATGAATAGCAGAATTAGGTTTACGCAACAAAAGCAACAGTTAGATTGAGACCATGAACTCATGTTTACAATGTTTACTGAGGGAATAAATCAAGAGAGAAGTAGAGTCATTTTAGACTAGACTTCTATACAACCAGAGGAGTCACCCCCTGGTGGACACTAGAGAGAATGCAGCTTTAACGCGTGAAGCATCGGCTTCACTCGGCAGGTTGCCGCCTGCTGAGCCTACAAACATGCTGATAAATAATCAGGGAGTTCAGACTTTAAATTAATGATCAAAGGAGGAGAATTTCATTTGACAGGTTCACCTGAATGGCAGCAGGATACGGGGAGAGAGCGGTGGAGCCCAGGTTGCGTCCCAGCAGGGGGTTGAGTGGCGTGCTAAGTGAAGTGTGTGTAGCACGCCAGTAAGCCTCCAGGTACTCTGCCAGGTGTTCACAGGCGTCCTCCAGCTGGTTCTCATCCAGAATAATATCAAACATCTCCTGTGGTGCGAAAGGAAGAGAGGAATGAGAAGCTTCAAACTAAGCAGCTGCTGCGTTGCTTTAGGTGTGTTTGAAGTTCACTCACAGAAGGGCACTGTGATAGTTTCTCCGCTGCAACAAGCTGCACATTCAAGTGTTTGCTTTGAGATTTCCCTCTTGATTTGATCAGCCTCTGGAGGACCTGTGGTAAGCACATTGGAACAGTAGGAAAACACAAGGAAACATCTCAGATGATGGATTGAACAACGGCTACCACGTCTAAAAGTCCTGCCCTACGCCTCAGACGTCTCCTCACTGCAGATTCAATCCCCATAAGATACCACCTGCAGCTTTAGGACTACTAGTGCAGTGCCTGTTGGGGGCGTGGACGTTCAGGTGCAGATTGCATGCTCATTGAATTCAAGGAACATAAGAGAGTTACAACATGATTCAAATAATGAGAATAGTAGTAGCAGAACAATAATAGAACAAGTAGGACAGATAATAGACAGACAGACGTAGTTGGATACAGCATCCTGCTAGGAAAGAGCAGCCTGTGTGCAAAATCAGCACAGTCTTACGGATGTCCATCCGGCATCGAAGCCTTAAATCTCACCTTAGGCGAGGACACTTTAACGTGGACGATAATGGGCGCTAACGAGGTCTTGATGAGCTGTGCTGGATGGTTAATTGTGTCTGCGTCCAACACGACCAGCTGCAGAGACCTGGCCAGCTCAAAGATCCTCTCGATCTCACTCTGGACCTCCGCTGCAAGAAGACACAGCGACAACATGCAGCAGGACGGCCGTGAACAAGACGGAGGACGAAAAGCAGGATCGCAAAGAACACTCTCGACACCTACAAGACATGCACATCATTGAGGGGGAACGGTTCCTGTAGCTTTACCCAGGCTGGAGCGGGTGTTGGATCTCTCAATGATGGCCCTCTTACTGGGGTTGTTTAGTACTGACCTCTTGGCCAACGATATGTCAGCTGTTACCCGTGTGATGGATATCCTGCAACGACACGTAAAACACACACGGAGCGCCGTCAGGAGGAGGATGAACTGCAAACTGCAACGACGGGGGGGGGGGGGGGGCAGGGGCTTTGACTGCTCACCTTCCGTCAAACCGGTGCTTCAGGAAGTCAAACAAAGCTTTCTGCATCATATCCGTCACCTGCAGCGAGGAGGAGGAGGACATGAGAGGAAAAAGAGAAGACGAATATTAAAGACAAAGTGTCGAGCACGTTACAGG
Source organism: Cebidichthys violaceus (assembly GCF_023349555.1). Lineage (NCBI taxonomy): Eukaryota > Metazoa > Chordata > Actinopteri > Perciformes > Stichaeidae > Cebidichthys > Cebidichthys violaceus. The sequence goes on along the minus strand of NW_027176274.1, from coordinate 1,462,230 downwards.
CTTCAACATCTCACTTCTACTGAACATGGACTCTTGGTGTTATTCAGACCCTGTCCAGGTCTGACGTATTCTGTATAAAGACCTACGGACAACTTAGAGTCATCACTGTCTCTGGACTGTGGGAGGAAACCGGAGAACCCGGAGAGAACCCACGCTGACACGGGGAGAACATGCTAACTCCACACAGAAGACCACGCGTCACGAGATGAAAGGGGGGGAAACTGCAAAGTGACCAGACGGAGGAAATGAAACAGAAACTCAAGATGTTTTGAGACGGTCGTCCTTAAAGACAGCCGGTCCGTTTGACTCGAGGCCGTGACAACGTGAATCCAAACAGGCAACGCTTTGTGCGTCGGCTGCCGGTTGTCACTCTGATTTGTAGGAAATGAGAAGACGGAGACGGAGGATTGACGTGTCCTTTGAGCTGAAACACGGAGTAGATGTCAGATGGAAGTGACTTCTGTTAACACGAGCACCGTCAGTGACTCAACTCCACCTGATGACAACATTTACGGTCTGCTGTATTTTATTAAAGTTCAATGTTCTATTGTGCACTTTACTTTTTTATATTTGATGATATCTTATGCTGAGTTCCTTCCAGCCTAACGTCTTACTTTACACTTCAAACATCATAACAGTGGAGTTCATTAGTGATATCTTGATGAACTAAACCTGGAAGAATCAGAAACACTTGTTTGACACACTTGTTTGTTTATTTTATGTAATAATCCAAAAATCTAATGGAAGAATCCTGTTGGCTGCTTGAGGAGGGAACCAGTGATGACTTTGTGTTGTTGCTACTTCTACTAAAGCAAAGGATCTGAATACACTGCAACTCCACTGTACTTCATGAGCTTTATTAAATTGTAGAAACAGTAACAATAAACCTAGAAAAAGGAGTCAGTCTAACGTGATTAAAAGCTTAAATCTCTGCGTCTCTCTGAAGCCGCTCACATTATTCTCTGTTTCTAATTTCAAACCGTGCTCCACTTTTACAGACTGATGCAGTTTACCCAGAAGGTTGTTACCACGGCAACGCCAGTATTGGGAGACTGTGATTCCATGACGACCGACTCTGAGCTTCCACCCCCTCTTCTGTTAACCCCCCCCCCCCACCCCCACCCCCGCTTCCAAATAACCACTGATAATCAGTTTCAAAGCAGCTCAGGGAGCTTCACCGTTAGACGGAGTTATTGTTGTATTGGTTGTTTTGTCTTTTATTTAAGGAGAAATGTCTCGTTAAGGTAAAGTTTCTTTAAAAAGTTTCATATCTATGTATCAACTGGAAAAAACACAAGAAAACACCACGACAGACACACAAGCAGAGGCTTGAATAATGAACACCAAGTGAGAGGAAGATGAGACACAAATCACAACATCTCAGGAAACAGACGACATTAAATCACGTCGTTGAAAGCAGCTGTGGTCACGTGATTCAAATGAGTATTACAGCCTTATAAAGGTAAATTAAGTGTTGTGCGTTACGCTGCACATGTTTGGTTGGATGTAGACCCACCTACGTTATTAACGCGGTTAGATAACTTAGGATCAATTCTTCCTTATAAAAGGAGAGCCAATGAACTGTAAGGAACCTAGATGAGTTAGTAAACGAGTGGTAAAACTTCAAATTATGTATATATATATATATATATATATATATATATATATATATATATAAATAAAGGCCTCACACAGTGATGAAGAAAATGCCGTTAAGTACACAGCCTAGAGTATTGTGTATTCATATCTTTGGTTAATAAATGCGCTGATGTCCCGGTGTGTCTTCACCTCGTAACCTTTCAGGGACGGTCCCACCAGGACCACCGGCCTCATGGAGGGAACCACGTCGTACGGGGGGACGTGCTCGGCCTGCACACACACACACACACACACACACACACACACAGTCAATAATTAATAGTCATAAGTGTCTCTGTAAACAGGCAGCCTGCCTATCAAAGTCTTCAAATATCCCAAAGGTATTTCATTTAATATGATATAACAGAGTGAAAAGCAGGAACTCTCTTTCTATTTGCATGAGAAATTAATTGGTTAACATTTATCAAATTAGAGATTTGATGAATAGACTTCAGGAGGTAAAGTTGTGACTCTTTACTCATTTCTTTCTGTATTGGTAGTTTTTAGCTCTTGAGTGAAAACGTTGATGTTGATACTCACCACTTTCTGTTTCTGCTTTCCTGAAAGACACATGAAAGATCAGGTGAGCGAGTGCATCAGACGCTATGCAGCGTGACAGTGACACAGACGTTCCAGATCTATAGATCTAGAGAGACGCTGACCTGCAGAGTTTGGGTTCGGCTTGAACGTCCCCGACACCACGTCCCCCAGGCTGGAGGAGGAGTTCCCGCTGGACTTACCGCTGTGAGGACGGCAGCCAATAGAAAGAGAGGAGAGTCCGAATCATGTAAAACACTGGAAACATGTGACCACATCATGTCACAAAATAACTAGATAAAAACTTCAACTTTAACATAAGATGACATAGAACTTCATTAATCCCTGTGCCAGAAGACAAAACAACAGAAGAACAATACAAACATATAAACAACAGAAGAACAATACAAACATATATAAACAATAAAAGAACAATACAAACATATACAAACAATAGAAGAACAATACAAACATATACAAACAATAGAAGAACAATACAAACATATATAAACAATAGAAGAACAATAGAAACATATATAAACAATAGAAGAACAATACAAACATATATAAACAATAGAAGAACAATACAAACATATATAAACAATAGAAGAACAATACAAACATATATAAAACAATAGGAGAACTATACAAACATATATAAACAATGGAAGAACAATACAAACATATATAAACAATAGGAGAACTATACAAACATATATAAACAATAGAAGAACAATACAAACATATATAAACAATAGAAGAACAATACAAACATATATAAACAACAGAATAACAATACAAACATATATAAACAATAGAAGAACAATACAAACATATATAAACAACAGAATAACAATACAAACATATATAAACAATAGAAGAACAATACAAACATATATAAACAATAGAAGAACAATACAAACATATATAAACAATAGAAGAACAATACAAACATATATAAACAACAGAATAACAATACAAACATATATAAACAATAGAAGAACAATACAAACATATATAAACAACAGAATAACAATACAAACATATATAAACAATAAAATAACAAGTATGTACTGTAAAAGATAGAATACTGACACCAGTGCAAAATAGAACACATCAGCAATAAGAGTAATGTAAAAAAATAAACTAAAATAGAAAAAGTAAAAGACAACAACAAAGATTAAATATAAGAGTTAAGAAGTGAAGTGAAGAAGCAACATGAACCCTGGAGTGTTGAGGAAGCCTTGAGCTTAAAGAGATTAAAATAAATAATATCAATATACAGAGGATGTATTAGGATTAATAAAATGACTCGGCTGTAACTGTACCTGTGGAGGTCCTGAGAGGAACACACTCTGGTGATCTAAACTGTTTATGACTTTAAGATTCATTAAACTTAATTAATTCATTAAAAGTGGTTGTTGTTGTAATACTCATTTCGGCCACAAGAGGCTGAAGAAGTGAAGAGGTTTTATTTTACACACAGTATAATGCACCTTTTGTTTGAACCTTTAGTTTGTTATGCTTAATAGTGTCTTTTATTACACTGCATGTTTTATTTTATACATGTCTTATTCTATTTTAGTTTGTCTTTAGTTTCTATTCGTTTGTCTCTTAAATGACCATTTATAATATGTTTCTTTTGTCTGTTGATGTTTGATGTAAAGCGCTTATTGCTGATATCTGCTGTATAAATAAACCAAAGAGAATAAAACACTCTAAACACAAGGTGCATATATGTTATGTTAGTAATGTTAGTAAGTTATATATGTTTAAAACTCACCTGCAAGGCAACATGAATGCTTTTAGTCTTATTTAGAACATGTGGTAGTGGAGCTCTTCAGCCTCTTGTGGCCGAAATGAGTATTACAACAACAAAGAAAATACATTTCACCAGCCAACTCATTGTTCTACTGTTTCTAGAGATGGAAAGATCATACTAAAAATAATTCACAGATAAAATAGTTTTTTAAGGAACTTAAAAAGATGATCCTGTCAAAAGGTGTTTTAAAACAGGAGAAAAAACAAACAAAAAAACAGACTTTTTCTCTTATTTGACCTCTCAGGGCTTCCGTAGTTTGCAAAAATCATCACCTAAAGATATATTTTTTTGTCTCTCTCCGGTGTAACTGAGGAAAGACGATGTCACTCTACATCTCTACAGACCTCGGTGGCTGAAACACCTCACGCCATCTGATGGAAACGCTCTGTGGTGGCCCAGATCCAGAACCACCTCTGAGAGGTTGGACCACCTGACTTCCTGTCTTTCTCAACTGCCAGGTTTTTACTCTGTAAACCCTCCAGCTCTCTTCATCTCTACAGCATCTGCTGCTTCCTCCACAGCCTCTCCTCCTGATCTCACCCATGGAAGCGTCCTCTCTTCTGCTCCTGCTGGAGTCGGATGTTTTCCAGCTTCAGAGGACTCGGGATGAAGCCGATGTCGCAGCCTTCTTTCACCAGACGGCCGATCCACCAGTCGTTGTTGTACTTCTGGAGATCCGGGAGGAGAAGAGAAACGTTACTCGGTACCTAATTCTGAGTTATTGGTCAGATCAGATTATTTTTGTTTGGCTGTTAACATTATTTTATAAATGTGGCTGATATCTTCAAATTAAATTAAATTAAAATAAAAAAATAAAAAATTCAAATAAATAAATAAATAAAAATAAAATAATAAAAAAATAAGAATAAATCAAATAAAATAAAATAAAAAATTAAAATAAATAAAATTAAATAAAATCCTCCATACAGAGCCACAGGTTGAGCATCACTGGAGCTGTACCTCCTTGATGTGGAGGAAGTCCTTGGCGTCAAAGGAGACGGCCGTGCCGGCCACCGGGACGTCCTCATCCAGAGCGCCGCAGTAGCTCACGTTGGTCCTCACGGCAAACGCCACCGCTTTAGTCTGCAAGACGGCAGAGAGAAGGAGAGCGATCACAGCAACGAGGAGGCAACGAGAACATGTAATAGAGAGCTCGCCTCACAGGAGATGAAACGTTACATCAGGATGTTGTCAGAGAAGAAGACAGAAGCACACAGAGAGTTATTACAGCCCAAAGCGACGGGTGATGAAGAGGAGCTATTTCAGAGCTCCTGATGAAGGTGATCACTCCAGCACACAGAGGGGGGGGGGGGGAATCTCACTCCAAGGCCAAAAAGTCTTCTACAAAGATGTCTCCTTCAAACACTTCTCTTCAGCTTTGATCTTTTGCATTTTTATGCTTTGAACCACGAGGCCGTTACAGAGGGAACTGATTGATTACATTCTGTTTATTTTACTGGTTTTATTTCATTTATTCATTTATCATGACTTGATTTGTTAAAATATTTATATTTATTTGTATATGTATATATATACATATATATATATATATACTGTATATATATATACATATTTTAATTTTACTGGCTTCATTTAATTCAACTATAATTTACCATGTATCTTAAGAACATGTGAAAAATATAAATGCTTTTAGTCCAATTTAGAACATGTGATCGTGGTGCCCTTCAGCCTCTTGTGGCCAGAATGAGTATTACAACAACATCAGAAATGTTCCTCGCCTTAATAATATTAAAAGCACTACATTTTTCTTCAAGGTGCAGGAACCCGTTTGGTTTTGTTGCAGCTGTAGTCTCTCTTTAGTTTGTCATTTACTGAGTCTGTTGTCTTTTCTTTGAGCTTCATACTCCGGTACTGTGGTGCAGATATTAATGAATGAATACGATCTTACCTTTGCCCTCTCCAGCTGGACGGTGGCCTGCTGCTCCCTCTCCTGCCGGCCGCCCTCCTTCTCCTCCTCCAGGGAAACATCCGAGTCCGATGGTCGGCTTGTGTAGGAATCAGCTGAGCCCTGAAGGACACATAAGACGGAAACGTTACCAGTTATTACTATTTATTACTATTTATTACCAGTTATTACAAGTTATTGCCAGTTATTACCAATTATTACCAGTTATTACCAATTATTGACAGTTATTAATAGTTATTACCGGTTATTACTGGTTATTACCAATTATTGCCAGTTATTACCAGTTATTACCAATTATTACCAGTTATTACCAATTATAGCCAGTTATTACCGATTATTACCAATTATTGCCAGTTATTACCAGTTATTACCGATTATTACCAGTTATTACCATTCATCACCAATTATTACCTGTTATTGCCAGTGTTACCGTTATACTGGTGAAACAGATTAAAACCACGGATAATAAATATTTATTTTCATATTCAACACTTGAAATGATGAAGACGAGGTCGTACAAAATGTAAACCATATTTGGTGTTTCATTGTTACCTCTCTACCTAAGATTTCATTTAACTTTTAGTTTTTTACAAAATGAACTAAAACTAAACTAAACCAAAATGAGGAAGTTGTTTGGTAGATAATAATGAGAATAAATACATAACAACATTTTAATCATACCCTCTAAACTATAAAGAAATCTGGTTTTACTCACTTTTACTCAGCGTGTTTACAAGATATTTATCTCTGATCTATAGAGGGAACTATAAAGTGTATATTTGGATACTGAATGGAAATGCTATAAACTCTTTCAGCCCATAAATAGTTCATAAGTTCATACAGTTACTGGTTTGAGTTATTGACTGGACTGAAAACAAATAAAACAAAACAAAATCAAATCATACAACTAAAACGATATTAAGCACCTTTACCGCACAATTTACAGACTTTTAAAAACATTATTTACCTCCAATTATTTACATTGAAACAAATCAAACAAAGTGACAAACTAGCCGCTGCAATAACTAAACCACACAAATGTTGTTATTATCCGACAGTCCAGTAAAAAGACTTAAATCAGGCTAGGGTCCATGAGAAGACTCCTCACCGTGTGATTTAGAGCTAAACAGCTTCTCTTTAAATCACTCACATGGACAAAACATGAAGCTCCAATAGTCATGTTGATAAGTTCTGTTAGAACACATTTACATGTAAAACAGTGCAAATAGAAGCAGGAGATGAACGAGAGGCTCATGAATGAGTCACGGATCAAAGAGCGACAGATTAAAGATGATGAACCGACCGGGAGGATCACAACACGTTTTATTTGTAGAAGCCCTGCCTCGTCTGTTACCATGGTAACCGATGTGGAGGGGGACCCCCGTAGAAAAACACCTCCAAAGCCTCAGTTACACAACCAGGAGACAACATCTGGTTCTTCAAAGCTTCACGCGTTAAAGCTGCATTCTCTCTAGTGTCCAGCAGGGGGCGACTCCTCTGGTTGTATAGAAGTCTAGTCTAAAATGACTCTACTTCTCTCTTGATTTATTCCCTCAGTAAACATTGTAAACATGAGTTCATGGTCTCAATCTCTTTATCTCAATATCTTTTGTCATCTGTGAAACAGGTGAAACAAGTTTTAATTACTTATTTAATTATTAATACTTTCAATTTAGAATATTTATCTTAAAGTGGACCGCAATAATACATAATAATAATAATAACTTTATTTATGAAGCACCTTCAAAAACAATGTTACAAAGTGTTTGAGGATAAAACTATGATAAAAGTAATTCAAATCAAGACATAAGCGAGATAAAATCTTTTAAATAGAGACAACAATGTTAGCTAAAAGTGAGTTTCATTCATTTTATAAAGGTTAGTCTTGGAACAAGTTCACCCAGAAATCAGAATAAGTAATTAGATTTATAAAACTTGCTATTTAACAATACGTGGGCAGTTTTTCAGCAGTTATGGTGAAAATAAGACGTGAGAACATCAAGCTCAAGCGTGACATAGAGTATAAACACAAACGAGAAACATGTATTTCATAATGTCTTTGTATAATGTATGCAGTGAAATGACTTCACATCACAGCAGCGTTTGTCACTCTGTGTTCTGGTCCAGCTAGCTGTTGTTCTCCATCATCATCGTGATGGAGTGAGAAGATGCTGCTGCTATGTAACACCGGATCTGTACTTCACGCTGCGCTACAGCTGAGTAATCGCTGCATTAGCATGAGCACCGGGAGGAGAGGAGCCACTCAGGTCCACCAGCTAACTGATGCTGAGCGTTGCTTTCTAGTGAAGCTAAAGGTGTCCACGGGTCAGTGGTTCCCCCCCGACACCAGCATCACCTGATCACCTGAGAGATGAGAGGCTGCTGCTGCAGTAATGAACCACCGTACGAAGTGACCGCATCTGGACTGAGGAGGAGTGACGTAGAGACGCCGTATACGTCTCTGGTAGAGACCTGTCAATCAGCGTGTAGCCCCGCCCCTAAAGCGTCCCCTGCTTTCTGGTGTGTTTGACTCTAAATGGAGCATAATGTACTAAATGAACATCATGCTGTATTGAAGAAGACTGTAAACTAGAGATTGAGACCATAAACTCATGTTTACAATGTTTACTGAGGGAATAAATCAAGAGAGAAGTAGAGTCATTTTAGACTAGACTTCTATACAACCAGAGGAGTCGCCCCCTGCTGGACACTAGAGAGAATGCAGCTTTAACACAGTTTATTTTGAAAAGACTGTATTCATGCTACGACCAGAGAGACATGTGTCGCTGGTCCAACCACGACGTGTTTCTAAACCTAACCAAGTGCTTTTATTTGTGTAAGGTGATGGATACAAAAGTCCATGAAATGTTCATGAAAGTAGATTTCATTTCACAAACTGTCAGTGAGACTGTTGGTATTCACATCAAACCAACATTTGCCGGCTTGAACAGGAAAATACTGCAACAACGTGTGGCCAAGTGTAAGAAATGATGTGGAACCATGTCGCATGATGCAACGCCGTACACGTCCCAGTGAAACGGCATAACACTTAAACGACTTCATGAATATTAACGACTCCTTCACTTTCATGTCCTGCAATCAAAGCGGTTCAGCGACGACGCACGACGTCGGCCGACTTCCTGCTCTCAGCGTTCACCTCCGGACCTCACAGACGTCACTGAGGAGCACCAGCTTCTCTACGAACAGGAATATCATGTTTTATGTCCAACAAGCGGTCAAAAACAAACAGAGGATTCTGAATGTTAAAGCTCATTATTAGTCACGCGTGTCCCGTCATCATCCTCTTTCATGACCTCATCTATTACTTCCACTGTTCCACGGTTTACTCACACAAAGCAGCTCGCTGCACTTCACATGTCAACACAATAGCGTCGTGTTGACAGTGGAGCAGGTGATGCAGCGATATCACGTTACCGTGTTCACCGACACCAGAACCAACAGCTCTGATCTGAGAGCCTGCACCTCCACAATAAAGAGCCTGCACCTCCACAATAAAGAGCCTGCACCTCCGCAATAAAGAGTCTGCACCTCCGCAATAAAGAGCCTGCACCTCCGCAATAAAGAGCCTGCACCTCCACAATAAAGAGTCTGCACCTCCGCAATAAAGAGTCTGCACCTCCGCAATAAAGAGTCTGCACCTCCGCAATAAAGAGTCTGCACCTCCGCAATAAAGAGTCTGCACCTCCGCAATAAAGAGCCTGCACCTCCGCAATAAAGAGTCTGCACCTCCGCAATAAAGAGCCTGCACCTCCACAATAAAGAGCCTGCACCTCCGCAATAAAGAGTCTGCACCTCCGCAATAAAGAGTCTGCACCTCCGCAATAAAGAGTCTGCACCTCCGCAATAAAGAGCCTGCACCTCCGCAATAAAGAGTCTGCACCTCCACAATAAAGAGCCTGCACCTCCGCAATAAAGAGCCTGCACCTCCACAATAAAGAGTCTGCACCTCCACAATAAAGAGCCTGCACCTCCGCAATAAAGAGTCTGCACCTCCGCAATAAAGAGCCTGCACCTCCGCAATAAAGAGCCTGCACCTCCACAATAAAGAGTCTGCACCTCCGCAATAAAGAGTCTGCACCTCCGCAATAAAGAGTCTGCACCTCCGCAATAAAGAGCCTGCACCTCCGCAATAAAGAGCCTGCACCTCCGCAATAAAGAGTCTGCACCTCCGCAATAAAGAGTCTGCACCTCCGCAATAAAGAGCCTGCACCTCCGCAATAAAGAGTCTGCACCTCCGCAATAAAGAGTCTGCACCTCCGCAATAAAGAGCCTGCACCTCCGCAATAAAGAGTCTGCACCTCCGCAATAAAGAGCCTGCACCTCCGCAATAAAGAGTCTGCACCTCCGCAATAAAGAGCCTGCACCTCCGCAATAAAGAGCCTGCACCTCCACAATAAAGAGTCTGCACCTCCGCAATAAAGAGTCTGCACCTCCGCAATAAAGAGTCTGCACCTCCGCAATAAAGAGCCTGCACCTCCGCAATAAAGAGTCTGCACCTCCGCAATAAAGAGTCTGCACCTCCGCAATAAAGAGCCTGCACCTCCGCAATAAAGAGTCTGCACCTCCGCAATAAAGAGTCTGCACCTCCGCAATAAAGAGCCTGCACCTCCGCAATAAAGAGTCTGCACCTCCGCAATAAAGAGCCTGCACCTCCGCAATAAAGAGCCTGCACCTCCGCAATAAAGAGTCTGCACCTCCGCAATAAAGAGCCTGCACCTCCGCAATAAAGAGTCTGCACCTCCGCAATAAAGAGCCTGCACCTCCGCAATAAAGAGCCTGCACCTCCGCAATAAAGAGTCTGCACCTTCACAATAAAGAGTCTGCACCTCCGCAATAAAGAGCCTGCACCTCCGCAATAAAGAGTCTGCACCTCCGCAATAAAGAGCCTGCACCTCCGCAATAAAGAGTCTGCACCTTCACAATAAAGAGTCTGCACCTCCGCAATAAAGAGCCTGCACCTCCGCAATAAAGAGTCTGCACCTCCGCAATAAAGAGCCTGCACCTCCGCAATAAAGAGTCTGCACCTTCACAATAAAGAGTCTGCACCTCCGCAATAAAGAGCCTGCACCTCCGCAATAAAGAGTCTGCACCTTCACAATAAAGAGCCTGCACCTCCGCAATAAAGAGCCTGCACCTCCGCAATAAAGAGCCTGCACCTTCACAATAAAGAGCCTGCACCTCCGCAATAAAGAGTCTGCACCTCCGCAATAAAGAGTCTGCACCTTCACAATAAAGAGCCTGCACCTCCGCAATAAAGAGCCTGCACCTCCGCAATAAAGAGTCTGCACCTTCACAATAAAGAGTCTGCACCTCCGCAATAAAGAGTCTGCACCTCCGCAATAAAGGCTCAGTCTGACTCCATGAAGTAGAAGCTCTGCTGAGATCTATAACGACAGGAGTCACAATATGTTCCACAGACTTAAGAAAGCAACCTTGTTTGTTCAAGACTCCGGTAAAAATAATAATAAGATAATTATTAAGAATAATCATTTAAAGACAAAGTGTAAGTTTTAGTTTTAATTGAGGAAAATAAAATGAGGTTCAGTAAAAAACCCAAACACCACCACAGGACAGTACTGTATCATCAAGTTAAACAACATTTAGTCACATGACAGATGATGCACATCAACTACACTAAACACAATACATCAGGATATATTATTCAGGATATACACTCGTATGTCGGGTCAGACACCCAACATGTCCACGTATCGACGGTTCGTTTGACGTCTTACACAAAGTTAGTCCAAAGTTCAGGTCGTTACATAAATACGGCCCTTTCAAAATAAACTTCCGTCTTCACAGGAAACTACTTAGTTAAGTTTAGGAAAAGATCATCATCTGGGTTAAAATAACCCGTTACTACAGTAGGCTCTTACACACACACACACACACACACACACACACACACACACACACACACACACACACACACACACACACAGGAAACACGCTTACTAAGGGCTACTTGACGTCAGGACTAAAGGTGTGATGATTTATTGCTTTAAATTCTGCCTGTTCATCATTTTTTATTCTTCCTCCTCAACCATCTCGTCCAGTTACCGTCCTCGATCACGTTCACAACACACGTTTTGCATGGTCGTATCCACTTTATTCACTTTAAAAGAAGACATAAAGAAGGAGACTTTCACTGTTGTATGACTGCATGGCTCCAGAGAGGAAACACAACGATCGCATATCAATAATTTAATGAAAATAAATGTCAAAAGGTGCATCAGAGGATTTGTTATTGCAGCAGGTCAGTGAATCAATCTGCCGATCTGGACGGAGAGGACTAATGCGATCTCCTCTGCTAACGATGCATTCAGAGGAGTCTCTTCTGGATTCAAATGACTGCTGTTTACGGCCTCATTACAAACACAGTCTATGAGTGGAGAGACCCACAATATAATATATATATATATATATATAATATATATAATATCCACCTTCATAACGTTTCTTCTGTTTGACCAACAGTCCAGAAACAAAAGATATCCAATAAATATTTAAAGTTACTACGAGGAACCTTCATGTTCTGTTGGTTCTGTTGGTCCCTGTGGACTAAAGCTGTAGTGTCTCTGAGCACCAGAGTCCCTTTAGAAAACCTCTCATTCTACTGCAGCAGGGTCTGACAGTCTGCCCCTCTCAGTCCTGGTTCTGGTTCTCCCGTGCCTCCCTTCCCTCCAGCGGGTCCAGCAGTACGTCCTGGGGTCTCCAGCAGAGAGGAGAAGCTCTGCTCCTGGATCTGGGTCTGTCCACGGTGGCCCAGGTCTCTGCTGGAGTCTGAGCTGAAGGAGGTTCTGGTGAACCTGCATGAGTTCATCTGGTTTCACCAGAATCCGACCCGGTGGCCCCAATGACATCATCAAGAATAACTCTAAAGAAACAGACCATCTTCTCTCTGATGGTCTCTGTACTGATGGAGGTCTGATAGAGGATCAGGTCTGATAGAGGATCAGGTGCAAACTTGCCGATTTCATTGCTTCTAATCACACAAACATGTCGTTCAGCTCAGTTTTACTGGAAAAGACAAAGTCTTCAGAGCATGAGGCTCTTTGAAGAATTCCCCAAATGACTAAATGACTAAATGACACAAGCAACGAGTCTGCTAACTGTCTGCACACACACACACACACACACACACACACACACACACACACACACACACACACACACACACAGCGAGCTGTTTGTGAGCTTATTATCTAAGAGTGTCAAGTGGCCGGTCCTGAGTCCATCGTGCCACACTCGAGTCTTATCTGTTCAGACGCCAGAGCTCCGTCTCCATCCGTCTTCCTCCACTGACCTCCGCCTCTATCGGACCCACGCTAACAGGCTAACAGGCTAAAAGCATTCTTCATCACATCCACCATCAACAAGCAGTGAGGTACTCAGATTACTTTGAAGTTGTAGTTTGATGTTTTTATAAATAAGCAATCTGTTACAAGAACATCACAACGTCTGGCAGCTGTGGAAGAAGTCTGAATAAGAACAACTCAATGACAACGAGCAGCCGGTAAAAAGAAGTGTGGTCGTATAGAAGTCTAGTCTAAAATGACTCTACTTCTCTCTAGTGTCCACCAGGGGGCGACTCCTCTGGTTGTATAGAAGTCTAGTCTAAAATGACTCTACTTCTCTCTAGTGTCCACCAGGGGGCGACTCCTCTGGTTGTATAGAAGTCTAGTCTAAAATGACTCTACTTCTCTCTTGATTTATTCCCTCAGTAAACATTGTAAACATGAGTTTATGGTCTCAATCTCTAGTTTACAGTCTTCTTCAATACAGCATGATGTTCATTTAGTACATTATGGAACATTTAGAGTCAAACAGACCATAAAGCAGGGGATGATTTAGGGGCGGGGCTACACGCTGATTGACAGGTACCACGGGTGTGTTTCCACGTCACTAAAGTTAATTATTAAATCACATCTGGTTGCAAAAAAAAACAAGATGGCGACGACTAAAAACAGAAACAGTGACGGACAAAAAGCTGAACTCGAGGCTTTAAAATGTCAGCCACTCTAACTTAACTTATGTAGAGCTTTGAGTTGGGCTAAAGAGGTCACTCTGGTGTAACTGCAGGTCTGAGACTAACTCCACCTCCTGCATCACTTAAATCAACGTCACATTCAGGGTCAGAGGGACAAACGACGAGTCGCAGTTTAAAACTGGAGAGAAGGTCTTTATCTGTCTGCTGAGACACAAGTCTGGCTCCAGACAACCACCAGATAACGACAAGTGCTGATAGCAAAGAGTCCCGGAGATGTCTTCTGAAGCACCGCCAACATCGCCCACAACCCGGTGCACAGCAGTCTGGATCCACTGGATCCAGTGGACCAAAGAAGACCCGCATAGACTGAACTCTCCGTTTTCAATCTGAAGCGGTCAATGACAAAACACGCATGAATGAGATATGAGGACTTCTACAGAGAACCTGTTTGCTGAACAGCCTGAAGGACTACAGTAGCTCTGCATTGTGTGTTCAATAATCTCACCTCCAGCAGCTGAAACAACAGCACCACCAGACACACACACACACACACACACACACACACACACACACACACACACACACACACTGCAGGAAGTTATGTTGTGCATTTACAGTAGATCAGGAGGGAGACTCTGCTGCTTCAACCATCAGATTACAGGAGAACACATCTGGAACAAACGGAGGCTGTGAAAGCAGCAGATCAATGCTGCTGGACATTCCTTCAGCTCCTCAGATGAGATGAACGAGACGTGAAAAGACGTCCCTGAAGACAGACGCTCCCTCACTCTTCCTGTGAAGCCCTTCTTTCATCTCAGAGAGGATGTCAGGTGGAGTAACACAAAGGTCTCCACAGATTCTGGCTCAGTGGGATCCCCCCCCCCCCCCCCCCACACACACACACACACCTCCTGCCTCTGTAAGCATCTCTATCTCATGCTGGTGGGTAACAGCGTCTCTGACTGGTACAGAGGGCGTGACTCTACTCAACGACGAGGGAATGTGACGTTTCTCTCTCTCCTCGGTTTCGATCCAGATGTGCGATCGTGCAGCAAAAACCTCGATGGAATGTGATGGGGGGGGGGGGGGGGGTCGTGCAAAAAAACACCCAGAATGCTCAGCTTAACGAGCATCGTGCCACGCTGAAGAAGAAACAGTTTGAGATGTGCAGACTAGAGGAGGAGGACTGTCATCATGTAGCTGTGAGAACACTCTCAAACACAAACACACACTCGTGCACACACACACACACCCTCCCCCAAAGCCTCTCCTAACTCCCCCGAGGAGCGTGCACGCTCATCATCCCACTCATTCTCGGTGTGTGTTCATGAACAGAAGATCAACGACACACACACACACACACACACACACACACACACACACACACACACACAGCAGCACAGCGTGCTTTGGTTCGTTCCTCCCTCCACTCACCGCCTCCGAGTCTTCAAATCCATGCAGGTACAAGTTATCGTACATGGAGGAGTGGGAGTCCAGCGGCAGCAGAGCGCCGGCTGATCGACCTGTTCCACAGAGGATGGGTGGCGAGGAGTGACGGAGCCCACCAGCGCTCTCTTTCTCCACATGAAGGTAGAGAGCTTCAGAGCAGCCGCACCGCACCGCAGCAGCAGGACATCACGGAGAGAAGAGGAGTCCGATAAAAGGTGTGGCTTCCTGGATGTTACTGCCCCCGAGCAGAGCGAGCGCTGGCTCCCATTACGCTGAGGCAGCCGGTCCCCAGAGGCAGACAGCAGACCTGGCGTTTTTCATCTGCCTTCCAAAGCTCCACATCACACGCCAGCCAATCCCGTCCTCCTCCAGCACTGGCTGCTGATGGAGGCGGGACGAAGCCCGCCGATTGGCTGGCAGAGGCTCCGCTGTGTGAGTGAGGAAGAGGAAGAGAGAGGAGGTGCAAGGGAGGGGGGGGGGTCTGACCAGCAGACTGTGTGTGTGTGTGTGTGTGTGTGTGTGTGTGTGTGTGCTCAGCGCATGAGGTAATCTCATAACACAAACACCAATCTGCACAGACATGTGCTGCTGCTCTAAACAGGTGCATGACTGTACATCAGTCTGTCCTGTCATCAGGAGGGTTGGACTCATTTCATGATCAAAGCTTTCACAGAGCGATGGAACAATAATCTCATTGTTTGATTTGATCACCATGAGAGGTTGTATGGATCATGGTTCTAAATATCTGGATAAATGTTCGCGTAGAACTGGTCTCTAGAGAACCCACAGATCTCCACACTCTAAGATGAAACAGATTCAACACTCATGGAAACCAAATGACAAGACTTCATCAAAAGATAAATATTATAATCAAACCAACACTGTAAAAGCTGTCTATGTAAATGTAAAATTAGCATTATATGTGTTAAGTCCCTGCATGCTCATGTCAACAATTAAAGCCAATAAATAAACTCGTTTATTTTACATTTAATATCTAGTATCAATCAGACTCAGCTGCTTCTCTGACAGAGTAGAACAACAGCGCCCTCTCCTGACAAACTGTGTTACAGCAGGCGACTCTTCATCAACCCCGATGATGACTCTTCTTCATCGTCGCCACACTTTTCCACAGCTTCAACACATCTGGAGACACGAGGTTTTTAAAGTACTGAGTTTCTTTTGTTTCCTCATTATTAAACTTTCAATCGATCAAAAGTTGTACGTTTGTGATTAAAATGATATTAATCTAAAGATCCAAAAGCTGTCTTTGTGAATTTACACATTTTGTTTGTGATTATCTTGTGGGCGTGATTGACAGGTCCGTCAACGTCACTCCTCCTCAGTCCACATATGGTCACTTCCTGTTCACTGAACTCAAGGCTTTAAAACATCAGTCCACAAACCAACGAGAGACATCAGGACGACTCCGTCCTCTTCACTCACACAGAGCGTCTCCGTCGGCTGCTGAGTTGAGCCATGTGACCTACATGAGAGGGATTAGCAGAGAGTAGAAGAAGCTCCTTCATCTTCATCTTCGTCACACCAGAATAGAGACTTCATTCACATCTGCGTTGACACGTTGCAGCTCAGACAGAAGGGAATTAAACCGGCGACCCAGGAAGTGAATGTGGGCTCAGACGGCGATCGGGTCTTTAGTTCACAGCCGGATCACCGCAACAACCAAAGAGTCATGTTCTGGTCAGCCTCGGCTATTTATTTCAACCCAAATCACGATCTTTTGCTAAACCCGACCCAGTAGTTCTGTCACTGAACACTGCAGCTTCCTTAAGCCGTCACACAAACCTTCTGCAGTAGAAGACGATAACAATGACCTCATCTGTACATCAGCACTAAACGAACAACAGAGGTCAGAGAGCGTTGACCCAGAAGAGTCCTCTGTGCCACTTCAACGCTGCAGCTCTGGATCATCCCAAACATCTGGCATCCTCTTCACGTCACAGAAACATCTGTGACGTGTGACTTCAGGTTCCTTTGAATGGACGGGTAGACTGATGCTCCTCTGATGCTCCTCCTCCCTTCATACCTAAAGGTCAGCCTGCAGTGAGCTCCTCCACCTGAAGGCCCTGAAGTGGACCACGCTCTACATGAAGGTCATCTCCGTCATCTCTCCGGAAGCAGACCAGATGTTCTGTCTTTGGGCTCTCCTGGCTGGTTTGAAGTGGGAGTGAGATCAGCTTTGAGTCACAATGATGAGTGTTTGTCTGCTCAGAACATTCAGTCCGATCGGATCAAACCGCACCCCCGCAGTCCTGATGAAGACCGCTCAGTGCTGACTGTTCATTCACTCGTGGATATGTGATGACAGCTGTAGCTCCGCCTCCGTCCTCATTTTAACCAAAACGCTCACTTAGCTGAAAGTTACTCTGGTGTCAAAACAGACATAAACATAACATATTCATATTAATTATTCACCTTCACTGCGTCATCAGTCCTGATCATAACTACCAAGAGTTTGTTTATTTTGGGATTTTAACCCTTTAAATGTCTGTTTACACAATGTGACAAACAAACACAAAATATGTATTTGTTTCCATCAGACGAGTTTCTTCAAACTTTAAGAAACATGTTGACTTATTTCTGTTATATGACTCATTCTGAATCCTCATTATGGAACCAATTATTTTACTGCTTTAACGATGAAGTGGAGGCATGAAGAAAGTGAAGGAGACATGGAGGAAGTGAAGGAGACAGTGAAGGAGGCATGAAGGAGGTATGAAGGGAGTGAAGGAAGTGAAAGAAGTGAAGGAGGCATGAAGAAAGTGAAGGAGGCATGAAGGAAGTGAAGCAGACAGTGAAGGTGGCATGAAGGAAGTGAAGGAGACATGAAGGAAGTGAAGGAGGTATGAAGAAAGTGAAGGAGACAGTGAAGGAGGCATGAAGGAAGTGAGGGAGACAGTGAAGGAGGCATGAAGGAACTGAAGGAGATATGAAGGAAGTGAAGGAGGTATGAAGGAAGTGAAGGAAGTGAAGGAGGCATGAAGGAAGTGAAGGAAGTGAAGGAGACATGAAGGAAGTGAAGGAGACATGAAGGAAGTGAAGGAGGAATGAAGGAAGTGAAGGAGGCATGAAGGAAGTGAAGGAAGTGAAGAAAGTGAAGGAGGCATGGAGGAAGTGAAGGAGGTGTGAAGGAAGTGAAGGAGACATGAAGAAAGTGAAGGAGACATGAAGGAAGTGAAGGAAGTGAAGGAGACATTGAAAAACACAATCTGGCCTCGGCAGCCTCCGTTCCCGTGGTAACTTGTGAGCAGGATGTCAACGTGTTTCTTCTGTTTTATGAATTATAGATTACATTACATTACATTACAGTCATTTATCAGATGCTTTTATCCAAAGCGACTTACAATAAGTGCATCAACATTGGTAATCAAAAGAACTACTAGTCACCAGAAGTCATAAGTACATTTCCTTTAAACAAGCATCTAAGAGCCTGAAGCAGAGCATAACTCAGAGCCAAAGAACAGAAACAAGAGAAACAGTTAGTGCTATAAGTAATACCAATACAATAAGTGCAACAAGCTAGTATGAATACAATAAGTGGTGAGTGGAAGGCTCAGGGTAGCACTTCCTGAAGAGGTGGGTCTTCAGCCTGATGAAAGATGGGCAGCGACTCTGCTGTCCTGACGTCAGTGGGAAGTTCATTCCACCACTGTGGGGCCAGGACAGGAAACAGCCGTGACCGGGTCGATCGGCCGCCAGGACCTCTGAGCGACGGGGCGACCGATCGCCCCGAGGCAGCAGAGAGAAGTGGTCGGGCGGGGGTGTGAGGCTTGACCGTGGTCTGGAGATAGGAAGGAGCTGTTCCTTTCACTGCCCTGTATTCTAGCACCAGAGTCTTAAACTGGATGAGCTCTTACAGGGAGCCAGTGTAGAGAACGGAGAAAGGAAGTTGTGTGGGAGAACTTGGGGCGATTGAACACCAGGCGAGCTGCGGCTTTCTGGACAAGCTCCAGAGGTCTGATGGCCGACGCCGGGGCTCCGGTGAGTAGAGAGTTGCAGTAGTCCAGGCAGGAGATGACGAGAGCCTGGATGAGAACCTGAACCGTCTCGTCAGTCAGGAAGGGATGAATCCTCCTGATGTTGTAGAGCAGGAATCTGCAGGAGCGTGTGACGGATGAAATGTTTGCCAAGAATGACAGTTGGTCATCCAGGGTCACACCCAGGTTCCTCGCAGTCCGAGTTGGCGTCACCACGGTATCATCAATGGTGATGGACAGGTCCCGGTGCGGGCAACCCTTCCCCGAGAGGAACAGCAGCTCAGTTTTGTCTAGGTTGAGCTTGAGGTGGTGTGTCGTCATCCACTTCCAGATGTCAGCCAAACACTTGGATGAAGGTTCACGTCACGTCTGACCCGACCTCGTGGACTGACGCCTCTAACGCAGTGCAGCGTCATGAACTACAGCGGCTCTGATATCAAAGTCCTCTGTTCACTTGACCTGAGAATCAGTGTCAGGAGTGAACTGAGACAAACCGAGGTCTCTCTCAAATATGAAGAGGACGGTTCTTCAAGTCCCCAAAGACTGGTATCACACATTAGTGATCAACCAAAACACTTGATGGATACTTCTCATCACAGACTTTCACTAAAAATATATTATGAGCTGTAGTTTCACCAGATTTAATGCTGAAACACATGAAAGAGTTGCTGCTGGAGGAAACAACTTTTACAGTAAACGAGGACACAGACGGCATTACTTTAAAGATTACCAAACCACCAACAGTCAGGTTAAAGCAACAAAACCACCAACAGTTAGGTTAAGGCAACAAAACCACCAACAATCAGGTTAAAGCAACAAAACCACCAACAGTTAGGTTAAAGCAACAAAACCACCAACAGTTAGGTTAAAGCAACAACACCACCAACAGTTAGGTTAATGCAACAAAACCACCAACAGTTAGGTTTAGGCAACAAAACCACCAACAGTTAGGTTTAGACAACAAAACCACCAACAGTTAGGTTTAGACAACAAAACCACCAACAGTTAGGTTAATGCAACTAAACCACCAACAGTTAGGTTTAGATAACAAAACCACCAACAGTTAGGTTTAGGCAACAAAACCACCAACAGTTAGGTTTAGACAACTAAACCACCAACAGTTAGGTTAATGCAACAAAACCACCAACAGTTAGGTTTATGCAACAAAACCACCAACAGTCAGGTTCAGACAACAAAACCACCAACAGTCAGGTTCAGACAACAAAACCACCAACAGTCAGGTTCAGACAACAAAACCACCAACAGTTAGGTTAAAGCAACAACACCACCAACAGTTAGGTTAAGGCAACAAAACCACCAACAGTTAGGTTAAAGCAACAAAACCACCAACAGTTAGGTTAAAGCAACAAAACCACCAAGAGTTAGGTTAAAGCAACAAAACCACCAAGAGTTAGGTTTAGACAACAAAACCACCAACAGTCAGGTTTAGACAACTAAACCACCAACAGTCAGGTTTAGACAACAAAACCAACAACAGTTAGGTTTAGACAACTAAACCAACAACAGTTAGGTTTAGACAACAAAACCAACAACAGTTAGGTTTAGACAACAAAACCAACAACAGTTAGGTTTAGACAACTAAACCAACAACAGTTAGGTTTAGACAACAAAACCACCAACAGTCAGGTTTAGACAACAAAACCAACAACAGTTAGGTTTAGACAACAAAACCAACAACAGTTAGGT
This sequence comes from Cebidichthys violaceus, assembly GCF_023349555.1. NCBI lineage: Eukaryota > Metazoa > Chordata > Actinopteri > Perciformes > Stichaeidae > Cebidichthys > Cebidichthys violaceus. The sequence continues at coordinate 1,441,141 of NW_027176274.1, read as the reverse complement.
TTAGACAACAAAACCAACAACAGTTAGGTTTAGACAACAAAACCAACAACAGTTAGGTTTAGACAACTAAACCACCAACAGTCAGGTTTAGACAACTAAACCAACAACAGTTAGGTTGAGGCAACAAAACCAACAACAGTTAGGTTTAGACAACAAAACCAACAACAGTTAGGTTTAGACAACTAAACCACCAATAGTCAGGTTTAGACAACTAAACCAACAACAGTTAGGTTGAGGCAACAAAACCAACAACAGTTAGGTTGAGGCAACAAAACCACCAACAGTTAGACTAAGATTAACAACACCCCCCGGTTTGTGACGGAGCCCATGTGTTCCGGTGTCTCACCTGTCTGAGGATGAAGCTGGTGGAGGTGGTGCTGCCGTCGGACCTCTTCAGCCGGCTGCGTCTGGAGTACGTCCCTCTGTTGGCCTGAAGAGGAAACACACTGTGATGAAGTGCTGCTGTTACAGTTGCGTCCTGACCCCCCCCCCCCCCTCCTTGTGGGATCTTTATGGCTTCATTACACCACGAATCCATAATGCAGTTCTTCCGCATGAGCGTTGCTATGGCGGCACCGACGCTCGCTGTGATTGACCCATTTTTCTTCTTCTCGTACGTTTTGTTTTCAGCGCTTGAGGAACAAATGAGGCGACACTTCACCTGAGGAGGAGGACTTTGATAAATGAGGCTCCACGTCCTCCTGTGACACCGGAGAGCATCTGGAGGCAGAGTGATGCTTTCAACTCACAACACAAAGACACACACACACACACACACACACACACACACACACACACACACTGCTGCTACTGGAGCTGCATTTATTTATTACATTCAGGCGTTAATTGAACGATATGCATCCTCAGATTTATTTTATTCAGTCCTAAACTCAAAGATATTCCGCTGACTAAACTGTCTCAACTCAAGTTCAACATACTCGCTTTTTGCGGATCTTTCGACTGCATCAAATGGTCTTCATCTGCAGGATGTGCTCAGTACCTTCAAACTCGTTGAAGTGCAATAATTACATTTATTTAAGTGCAAGAATAATCTTACTCTAGTGCAATAATAACATGTATACTAGCGCAATAAATAATCTTATTCTACAACAATAATTACATTGAATCTAGTGCAATAATTATATTATTCTTGTACAATAACGACATGTATTCTAGTGTCAAACTACATTGTATTAAGTCATTGTTTTAACTGTGTTGTCAGCTTTAGATGTTTGTTGTTTTGTTTTTTCGTTGTAATCTGTACGATGTCAATATTTCTAATTATGTATTTTAACATACTTCTACCTCTGAGTAAACTGTATATTCAATGTACAATTGTTTTATATTTTGACATAAGCAGCCAATCATAATCCACCTCTGAGCATTGCTGAACATTGAGTGAATAATGTACATTACTGAGTGTTTATTCAACACATATTGCAGTAAGATTGTATGTTTCAGCTTCGTCTCTGAGGCTGTTTGATTGTGTGTTCTTGCTTTGTATTGTATTTCATTTCTTCCTCATTTGTTTCATGATTCATGTGACATATTTTGGGATTGTATTCGACCGACTCTCTATTGAGCGGAGCGTTGAAGCGATCGGTCAACGAACCAATAAGTCAATAAACAGAGAATCAATCAGCAACGATCTGATAATGAAGGATCCTGTTTTAACGGCAGACAGTTGCTGGTTCCTGTTTGTGACAGAAACTGTGATGTGCATTTATATAAGTATTGTGTTTACTATGTCACAGACTAGACCTCGTTTAATTGAGAAGGTCATTGTACGATGATGTATAAACTGTGAAGCACGTTCACGTCTGCATCCCTTTAACATGTCTTATTATGTCACCAGTCTAGAATCTGTCTGCACACATTCTGAGACAGACGAGGAACAAGTGACAGCGAGGTTCAGCATCAACAACTAACCCGTCCTCCAGTGATGAAATCTATTTCCATTGACTCGGACTTCCTCGTGCATCACGAGAGGAGATCCATCAGAGAACGCTTAATAATTAAGAACCCAATCTCATTTCCTTCTGAATAAATCAGAGTCTCAGCATCGCACTGCAGGACCTGTGTGTGACTGACGACGCCTGGGGGACTCATTAGGACCGATGAAAGATGAAGCTCCAGTTAAACACAGAGCAGAGGGATGAGTTCAGTCCCACTGAGTCCTACGGAAGCCCATCAAGGCCACAGTGAGGGGGAAAAGATGATGTAGAACCTCAAAATGATCAATCAGTATCTCAAATAATGACTTAATATCGACTAAATAATGAGTCAACCTCTCAAAATTATGACTTAGTATTTCAAAATAATTACTTAATATCGACTAAATAATGAGTCAATGTCTCAAAATTATGACTTAGTATTTCAATATAATGAGTTAATATCTCAAAATAATGACTTGGTATATCAAAATAAATACTTCAATATTATGACTTAGTATGTAAAAATATCGAGATAAGCTACAGAGTCAAAATATTAAAAAAGGTTTTGAATTATTTTGAGATACTAAGTCATCATTTGAGATATTAACTCATTATTTTGAGATATTGAGTCATTATTTTAAGATATTAACTCATTATTTTTGAGATATTGAGTCATTATTTTAAGATATTAACTCATTATTTTTGAGATATTAACTCATTATTTTGAGTTATTGAGTCATTATTTTGAGATATTAACTCATTATTTTGAGATATTGAGTCATTATTTTGATATATTGAGTCATTATTTTTGAGATATTGAGTCATTATTTTGAGATATTGAGTCATTATTTTGAGATATTGAGTCATTATTTTGAGATATTGAATCATTATTTGAGATATTGAGTCATTATTTTGAGATATTGAGTCATTATTTTTGAGATATTGAGTCATTATTTTGAGATATTAACTAATTATTTTTGAGATATTAACTCATTATTTGAGATATTGAGTCATTATTTTTGAGATATTGAGTCATTATTTTGAGATATTGAATCATTATTTGAGATATTGAGTCATTATTTTGAGATATTGAGTCATTATTTTTGAGATATTGAGTCATTATTTTGAGATATAAACTCATTATTTTGAGATACTATGTCGTTATTTGAGATATTGAGTCATTATTTTGAGATATTGAGTCATTATTTGAGATATTGAGTCATTATTTGAGATACTAAGTCATTATTTTGAGATATAAACTCATTATTTCGAGATATTAACTCATTATTTGAGATATTAACTCATTATTTTGAGATATTGAGTCATTATTTTGAGATACTAAGTCGTTATTTGAGATATAAACTCATTATTTTGAGATATTAACACATTCTTTGAGATATTAACTCATTTGAGATATTGAGTCATTATTTTGAGACATTAACTCATTCTTTGAGATACTAAGTCATTATTTGAGATATTGAGTCATTATTTTGAGATATTGAGTCATTATTTGAGATATTGAGTCATTATTTGAGATACTAAGTCATTATTTCGAGATATAAACTCATTATTTTGAGATATTAACTCATTATTTGAGATATTAACTCATTATTTTAGATATTGAGTCATTATTTTGAGATATTGAGGCATTATTTTGAGATACTAAGTCGTTATTTGAGATATAAACTCATTATTTTGAGATATTGACTCATTATTTGAGATATTAACTCATTTGAGATATTGAGTCATTATTTTGAGACATTAACTCATTCTTTGAGATACTAAGTCATTATTTGAGATATTGAGTCATTATTTTGAGATATTGAGTCATTATTTGAGATATTGAGTCATTATTTGAGATACTAAGTCATTATTTCGAGATATAAACTCATTATTTTGAGATATTAACTCATTATTTGAGATATTAACTCATTATTTTGAGATATTGACTCATTATTTGAGATATTAAGTCATTATTTCAAGATATAGTTTCTCATTATAATGATTACAAGATCTTCTCTTTTCCGTCACAGTGGCAGGAATGAGCTTCCATAGAGTTCATGTCCCTCGTTGTTGTTTGAGTGAGTCCAGGCCTATTGATCTCCAATAACACTATTCATTTCCTATCAATGATATTTGCTCACATCTGAGTGTAATATTTCATGCTATATCTTCCGTTGTAATAATGCATCAAACACGAACTACAGCAGAACAGGACGAGGCTCGGTGGATTTGTTGGACCCCCTCTCACCTGGAACACGGGCTTCTGCGTCCCTTCTCCTATCCCGTGTCGGGTGTAGATGTGCCGGGACATCTCAGCCAGTTCATCGGTCCACGGCGGAGGCTGCCTCTCGGTGCCGCTCCACTGGAACTGCTGCTGCTGCTCCGGTGGCGCACAGTGGACCGCCGGCTCCAGCTCGGCTCCGGTTCCGCTTCACGAGAGAGAGAAAGAAGAAGAAGAAGAGGAGGAGAGGAGGAGGAGTAGAGAAGAAGAGGAGGATGAGGAGGATGCGTCTCTCTCTGCGGCAGCACCAGGTCTGAAGCCTCGTTCATCAGCCAGAGACCACGGATACTGACCCCCCCCCCCCCCCCCGCCCCCCCATCACGCTGGGCTTCAGCGGTGCTGCGTTCAGGGACAACACAGACAATTTAGCAACAACAAAACATAAATCACTGAAGGCTGTTTCCTCCAGAAGAGTCCATTTGATTCAGTCACGCTGTTGGAGTTTGAACAATGAGAGTTTGTGAACATATTGATGTTGGTACCGGTTACTGTAAAGTATGTGTTTTATTGTTTAAATAACCAGTTTTTAACATAAATATCATCACTGTCAATATAAATACAAGCACGCTGTACATATATACACTATACAACATAATGTACACACCCAAGTATACAAGTTTCCTTCATTATTTGTGTTTATTTATTTAAATGACATATTTATTCTATTCTATTTTACTATATGTTTGTATACATATACATATATATTTATTTATCTTCCTTTTATTACTATTCTTTATATCATGTTCCTTGTCTTTGAGGTCAGGGACTGTTGTATTTTGTAAAAAATGTAAAAATAAAACATAATTTTACGAAAAAAATATATATACATATATACAATATAATTATATCTATAAAACATTTAAATGTAAGTTGGGTTACATTACAGTTGCTCCTATTCTAGATTATAAATATATAAACGTTCTATATAAATGATAATTTTTAGCTGTAGCTCTATTTCCATTGACAACATTGAGAACAACAAACACGTGTTTTGTACGTGATCACGTTTTTGTCAGATAAAGCTAACGTTGCATCTACTGAAGTTGGACTTTACGAGGAGCATTTGAACGCAGCGTAAACACTCCACAGCGTGATTTGGCGTTTGGATTCAGAGTTCAGCCAAATTCAGTCTCTTTATTAAATAATTTAAAAAAAATCAACCTTTATGAAAAAATAACTAATAAACTAATACTACGCCCCCACAAATATAAATACTGTAGACTATATGAAACAACTAAAATAAATGATTATATAAATATAATGTAAACATTTAAATAATTCAAGCAAAACGTGTTTTTTTCCCATTCATTTGTCCTGGTTTTAATCATATACAGAATATGTTCACTGCATGTGTGATGTAGAGCCCATCACGACCTCTTTCTACCGAGGTTTCGAGTCTCTCAGTAACACGAGGTGACAGAATCTCCTCCTCAGACTCCGACAGAGAGACCAGCTGGTCCGTTTCCAGTCCGTCTCTCTGCGGGTCTGCGGAAACACCTCACGCGGTGTTCTGGTCTCGGAGAACCGCCTTCAACACGAACCTGAACGGAACGTTCTCACCTGACACCAGAACAACATGTTCAAAACGTTCCCACGTGTTCTAAAGGTAAAGAGCGGAACGTATGAAAGAAAGAAGAGGTCAGTGAATAATTCATGCTTCTGAAGAATGAGCACATGATCCGCTGGAGTGAAGGGATGAACGGAGGAGATGATTAGCTGCACAGTCACGATTTTAATCATCTTAATTATAGAAATGTAATTACAGGAAAGAACACACAGCAGGCTCCACACAGGTCAAGTTATTTTTATTTCAAAGACTATTATACATTTGCTCTGTTAAAAAAAAGCAGGTTTTTTTTGTTTTTGTTTTCAAATCCTGGATAAAAGGACCTTTTCCTGGAATATTTTAAATATACAGAATTATACATTTCCAGCGGACCGTGAGTGAAGTCACTCGCTGAAGCCGACGAGTCGCTCTTTGATTTCTACAGAAGAAACAAGGCATCCAGTGGTAGAGAAATGTCTCAAAGCTAAGGTGCAGCGTCACTGACCAAACCAGCTATTTTACATCTAATGTACAAAGAAGCAGACGGGACCGCAGGGTCCACCAGCGCCGCTCCTCAACCAGAACCAGAACCAATAACAACCAACGGCAGGTTTAAAACACGGCCTCTCTGTCGCTTCAACAACTCAGAGTCTCTCTACTTCCCTTCTGACTGGAAAACAAAAGAAGCAGAAACAAGAACAATAATTACACATTCCTCCAGCCATGTAAATCATACATGTATATGTGTATATATATGTATATATATATATATATATATATATATATATATATATATATATATATATATATATATATATATATACATACATATATATAAATCAAAGTACAGGTAACGTCTTTGACAAGTTAGAAAGCTTAAGTATAGAAGACATGAAAACAATCTCAGAACCGTGCGTTTGCATAAAACTCCTAACAGGCGTCTGAATGGAAGATGAGCGGCAGGAAGGTACTGATGACTGACACACACACACACACACACACACACACACACACACACACACACACACACACACACACACACACGGCACTGCAGCTGAGGGACACAGCTGTTATCAGACAGATGTGATGGTTTGTACTCGTCTTCTCTACACTGGTGGATGCTGGTGAGGAAGGAAACAAAGGAAACCAGACCGCTCACTTTGCGTCCTGAAGGAAGCGTCTGCAGGTCTAATGAGAGACGACTGCAGAAACACAAAGGATGAAGCGAGTGTGTGTTTGGATGAGTTCACCCACAGACTTAAAAACAAATAAAAAAACAAAAACAGGGAAACGTTTGAGGCCTCGTTCACGTTAACGCAGACAAGTGTGAAGAGTAATAAAGTATGAAGAGTAATAAAGTATGAAGAGTGATAAAGTGTGAAGAGTGATAAAGTGTGAAGAGTGATAAAGTGATAAAGTGTGCACTTCTGTCTCTGTTCAGTTAAAGTTCATGTTGAGTTTCCTCGTCTATCTACCTCAGTGTGAGAGCGACGCCATTCAGAAATAACCACGTCTGTTCAACTATGAACTGTAGAATTGTATTAAATGACTCATGACATGGTCCTGTAGCAGACCTCACTCCTCTTCCTCTTCATCTTCCTCTTCATCATCTTCATCTTCATCTTCTTCTGTGTCGAACTGTGACCTTTGTGAAGACCGGCGCTGCGTTCACTGACAGCTGGAGAAAACAAAAGCAGTGAAGGACCGGAGGAGACTCCTGACGCCGTGTGTGTGTGTGTGTGTGTGTGTGTGTGTGTGTGTGTGTGTGTGTGTGTGTGTGTGTTTTTTGGCTTCACTGAGGACATGCACACAAAAGAGTGTCCCGACTCAGAAGAACAACAGACCTGCGTCTCTCTCTCTCACACATACACAAACCTACCTACACACACACACACACACACACACACACACACACACACACACACACACACACACACACACACACACACACACACACACACACACACACACACACACCACTGGAAAGTGAAACCTCTGTAGTGTGCACTGGTCTGCGGTCAGTGACAGTTCTACAGCAGAGGCTGCTGGTAGTAGGCCTGCTGCTGCTGCTGAGGAGGAGGAGCCTGGTGTGGGGGGGCGGAGACCGGGTAGGACACGGGAGGCATGCCGGAGCTGTGATAGGTGGACATGTCCACGGGCGCCTGGTGCTGGTAAGGAGCTCCGGCGGCGTGGTTCATGTACTGAGTGTTCATAGCAGAGCTGAGAGGAGAGAAGAACATCTTAAGTATCTACTTCCTGTTTACACTGTGAATAGTCATGTGACACTCCTCCCCCCCCCCCCCCCCCCCCCCCCTGTTCTTCTTACCTCATGTATGGAGGCTGAGCGGCCTGGCCGTTGTGCGGTGTCGACACGTTGGGGGGCAGCGAGTGCAGCGGACCCGGCTGGTCGTAGGGCTGAGCGGGAGGAACCTGAGGCATCACTGGAGGAAGGTAGGGACCGCCGGCCGGACCCAGGTAGCCCTGAAGGAGAGGAGCAGGTCACAAGAGCTTTAGGCCGTCGCCATCTTGGTTTTTTATCAACCAGTGAACAGGAAGTGATCATATACGTCTCTGGTAGAGACCTGTCAATCACTGTGTAGCCCCGCCCCCTAAATCATCCCCTGCTTCATGGTCTGTTTGACTCTAAATGGAGCATAATGTACTAAATGAACATCATGCTGTATTGAAGAAGACTGTAAACTAGAGATTGAGACCATAAACTCATGTTTACAATGTTTACTGAGGGAATAAATCAAGAGAGAAGTAGAGTCATTTTAGACTAGACTTCTATACAACCAGAGGAGTCGCCCCCTGGTGGACACTAGAGAGAATGCAGCTTTCATATTTAGCGCACAGACATGATGAGTGTACGTCTTCTCATCGGACTCAGCGAATGAGCTTAAAAATTCTCTTTAGTTAAACTATAATAAAACATAAGAAGCCCTGATTCTCATTTAACCCTTTCAGGTAGAGGGTTGAGATAAATCCAGAGGTTTCATCTTACAACACTAAAGAGTCAGATCCACGAGGAGAGATGAAAGCAGCTGCTCCCTGTTGGATGAATAGAGTGCAGAGTGTTACAGTAAGGCAGCCATGAATAGCATCAGGACTTTACTTCAACTCGGAGTAAAATAAAACAGCAGCAGCCTGGTGGTAAAATGCACAGTCCTGTGAAAACAGACAATGACGGAGGAGGAGGGACAACAGAAAGTGGAGCAGCAGTCCGGAGTGGACCGGCTCTTCTAAATCTCTGAGGAGAGACGGTGACATCAATCACTTCAGAGAAACACAGCCGCCGCCAAGAACAGCTCTCCAGAGAGCAGAGAAGAGCTGAGTGAACACGAGAGGGTCAAATATAAACACACCGCTGTCACAAGGGAGGGAATGTGGAGATAACGGAGAGACACCGTCATCCTCACATGAATCACATGAATCACACCCACAGATCAATAGAGAGGTACTCCAGGGGTTAACACCGAGCGTCTCCAGCATTCAGCGTCGTGATCCTCAGACTGAACCCGTCCTTAAATTATGCACGACTCAGCGTTTTATCCGCTCGCAAGACGGAGACGAGATGACTCAACACGCCAGAGAACCGTAACCCTCTGAACCCAAAACAACACGCCTACGAACCACACCGGTAATCAGTCAGCAGCTAGAAACACGCCAGGTCTCCAGCTTTACCACGGTCCTTGAACACATCACGTGTGACGAACGGTTCCGTCAGGAAAAGAAGCAAAACAAAGCTAAAATGATGGAGAAGAGAGGAAGAGAGGAGAGGAAGGAGAGGAGGGGAGGAGAGAAGAGGAGAGAAAGAGAGGAGAGGAAGAGAGGAAGAAAGGAGAGGGGAGAGGAAGAGAGCAGAGGAAGGAGAGGAGAGGAGAGGAAGAGAAGAGAGGAGAGAGGAAGGAGAGGAGAGGAGAGGAAGAGAACAGAGGAGAGAGGAAGGAGAGGAGAGGAGAAGGAGAGGAGAGAAGAGAGGAGAGGAGAGAGGAAGGAGAGGAGAGGAGAAGGAGAGGAGAGAAGAGAGGAGAGGAGAGGAAGAGAGAGGAGAGGAGAGGAAAGGAAAGGAGAGGAAGAGAGGAGAGGAAGAGAGGAGAGAGGAGAGGAGGAGAGGCTGAGACATGTCCATAGATCATGTATAAAACATGTGGAGCCTCTTTCATGATGCATAGCTCCATGAACAGCGCTCAGCGCTCCATGACTAACCCGGTAGTGTCTGACCTGCATGGGTCCGGCTGAGCCGGCTGGATTGTACTGCGCCTGCATCTTGGAGTAGGCCGAGTAGAACGGAGCCTCGTTCACCAGCTTGTTGTAGAGCTCCAGAGCCTCCAGGACCTTCACGTTCAGCTCCGACAGCTCGGAGTGTTTCCTGCAGCACAGAGGAGACGCTGGTGTTTGGACCAGGACATGTTTCTCTTGAAGAAGAAGAGGTTCAGTAACACGCTACCTGTCAATCTCCTGTAGCCTCTCATCAATCATCGGGTTCATCTGCTCACACGCACCTGTGTGTTATCCACAGAGACACAGAGTCAGAAAACACCGTCTGTCTGCAGTAGATCCACTCCAGCATGACGCTCTACATACCCTCCAGCTGGATCAGCTCAGCAGAGTCCGGAGCTGGATCCGCAGGATCGGCGTTCTGCAGCAGAGCCAGAGTTCTGTCCATCTTCCCCTGCAGAGAGAAGACGGCGGGTTAGCGTCTCTGCAGTATGATGGAGAGGCGATTGGTGAGCACAATGTGAGCGGCAAGTACCTCGTCAATGCAGACGGGCTCCGGCTCTACTTTGGCTTCCTGGACCGTCTCTTCGGGGATGGATGCCTTTTCAACAAAAGCCGCTGTGGAGGAACGAGGCGAGATTAATTCAAAGGTGAAACAGTTTGCATAGAGGCGGGTACGTTTCTGACCAGAGAAACAGGCCAACAGAGAGGCAGACCTGTCTCCGGCTCAGCGTTCAGGTTGGTGGTGACGAAGTTGGAAGGGAAGAGCCCGACTCCTCTATGGTTCTCTCCTTTCCACCAGTTTGGATCGCTGGAAACAAAAAGAATCAACGTGTGAGCTTCTAGGAGCGAGTCCCACCAGGTCCACCTCCACACTGAGAGGTCTTCAATGAGAGGAGAGACGCCGCGGAGATGAGACGTCACCTGTCGTCCAGAACCAGGATGAGTTCTCCGGTTTTGAAGGTCAGCTCGTTGTCTTCGGCCGCTTCGAAGTCGTACAGCGCTCGGACCTTCCGGGCCTCCTGACCCCCGCTGCCGTTGGTGTAGTTCGGAGGGTCGGAGGTCGCGGCCAGGGGGCGTGTCTCCACCGGCTGCTTCTGCTCCTGCAAGGACAGCTCGATGGCTGGGAAGGGTGGGGTGGGGGGGTGGAGAGGACGAGAGAGCAGCAGACACGTGGACATTATTTATTTTATTTATAAATTTACTTTATTTTTTGTATATTGTATTTATTTATATTGTATTTAGCATTTTCAGAGTACAAATAGTTCTCAGAAGACTATAAATGAATACATATTTATTTATTTAATTTTATTATTTATTTTATTTTTTATTTCATTTCTTTATTCATATTTTTTAATTATTTTATTTATTTATTTATATTTTATAACAGTACAAACAGCTCTCAGAAGACTATAATTATACATAAAATCCAGTTGATAATCAATTAAAGCTGAGGAGAATATTGGTACAAACTAATAATAATAATAATAATAATAATAATAATAATAATAATCCTTCAGCGTGGAGGACAGCGGCAGTAACACATGTGATGGTTAGATGGTGTTTGATGACGATGAGGAGCAGTATTCATGATGAAGGTGTGTGACGGAGCCTCTCTACCTTTAGCCAGGTTGTCATCATCAGATTCTTTGCCGACAGCCGGTGTGACGACCTTTGTGGTGGAACCCTGTGGTCAACATAGAGAGATAAGGTCACACACGTGTGTGTGCAGGTAGGTGTGTGTGTGTGTGTGTGTGTAGGTGTGTACATGCAGGAGGGCTGCTGTGCACTTAAGACCAGATGTGTTAAAACAGATTTCCAGTGTCTGTAATGCCACCTGCAGTTCATGTTTGATACTACATGTTGACACGGGGAAATAAATCTTCTACCCAGATATAAGTCAATTAATATCTCAATAATCTCACACACACACACACACACACACACACACACACACACACACACACACACACACACACACACACACACACACACACACACACACACACACACACACACACACACACACACACACACACCTGCATGATGTCCAGAGACATGACCCGCAGGAGAGGAAGTTCAGAGGAGCACACCAATGCTCTGCTGTGGACGCATTTAAGGGAACAAACACTTCTGAGCTTCACCACGTATTCCTGGTGAAGTTCAGCGTGATCCACGGCTGACAGGTAAACACCGAGACGCAGAGTCACAGCTTGAGTCACGACACCTGCTGCTGTTTGCTCATCAGCTGATGGCAGATTAAATGTCACAACCGACGCCCTCGTGGCCTCCGTTACAGCAGGCTGCCTCAACACAACGACACACAACACACACACACCGACACACAACGCACCGACACACAACACACCGACACACAACACACCGACACACAACACACACACACACCGACACACAACGCACCGACACACAACACACCGACACACAACACACACACACACACCGACACACAACACACCGACACACAACACACACACACACCGACACACAACGCACCGACACACAACACACCGACACACAACACACACACACACCGACACACAACACACACACACACACCGACACACAACACACCGACACACAACACACACACACACCGACACACACACACCGACACACAACACACACACACACACACCGACACACAACACACCGACACACAACACACACACCGACACACAACACACCGACACACAACACACACACACACCGACACACAACACACCGACACACAACACACACACACACACACCAACACACAACACACCGACACACAACACACACACACACACCGACACACAACACACCCACACACACCGACACACAACACACCGACACACAACACACCGACACACAACACACACCGACACACAACACACCCCGACACACAACACACCGACACACAACACACACACACACCGACACACAACACACCGACACACAACACACCGACACACAACACACCGACACACAACACACCGACACACAACACACACACACACCGACACACAACACACCGACACACAACACACCGACACACACATTATGTTCATTATTGAGCTTGAAGAGGACAACCTCATTTACAAGAATAAACCACAACAGAGTAGAAGATTCATCATCTAATGAACACAAGAGAGAGAGAGACAGAGAGAGAGAGAGAGAGAGAGAGAGAGAGAGAGAGACAGAGAGAGTCAGAGAGAGAGAGAGAGAGAGAGAGAGGCAGAGAGAGGGAGAGAGAGAGAGACAGAGAGAGACAGAGAGAGAGAAAGAGAGAGACAGACAGAGGGAGACAGAGAGAGACAGAGAGAGACAGAGAGCCAGACAGAGGAAGACAGAGAGAGACAGACAGAGGGAGACAGAGACAGAGAGAGAGAGAAAGAGAGAGAGAGAGACAGAGACAGAGACAGCGAGAGAGAGAAAGAGAGAGAAAGAGAGAGAGAGAGACAGAGACAGAGAGAGACAGAGACAGAGAGAGAGACAGAGAGAGACAGAGAGAGAGACAGAGAGAGAGAGAGAGACAGAGAGAGAGACAGAGAGAGAGAGAGAGAGACAGAGAGAGAGACAGAGAGAGAGAGAGAGACAGAGAGAGAGAGAGAGAGAGAGAGACTACAACCACAGATTATAGATCTGTAGTTCAACCTGAGTCCACTTCAACCCGACACATATGAATATATATATATATAAACATATAAATATAAATAAGAGTTGTTATACAACACAAATCACAGTCATCAAACAAAGAAGAGAACCAGAAGGCCAGCTTTGTCAACAACACTCATGAAGAGACACACACACACACACACACACACACACACACACACAGAGAATTATGGGAAATATGTGAAGAGGAAATTCCACTGGAAGCACTTGGCTGAACAAATACAGACAGTCACGCTACGCTCCACCCAACCCCCGACCCTTTAAACTGGTCTGTTGTGAAACCACAACAAGAAGCCTCCACACACACACACACACACACACACACACACACACACACACACACACACACACACACACACACACACACACACACACACACACACACTGTGGTCTACGGACTCAAACTGTAATCAAAGGAGGAATAAAACCATGTGAGAGAAGACTGCGAACACGTTACGTCTGGTTAGGGGCGGGGCTACACGCTGATTGACAGGTCTCTACGTCACTCCTCCTCAGTCCAGATGTGGTCACTTCCTGTTCACTGGACCTCACGATGACAACGTCCCCTTCTTACATGCAGTCTGTGGTTCGTCTTCATCTCATTAAATCAACTTAGAACGCTTCTAAATCGCTGATCTATTTCCTCTTTCACACAAAGTTCTCGGTAAACTACTGGGGTTAACCTTCACACACGGACTACATGTTACCGCCGTAAAAACTCCACAGAAGAAGAAGAAGAAGAAGAAGAAGAAGAAGAAGAAGAAGGTCAGACGTCTCTTATCATTTTTAGGAACATGGCAGGTGAAGAGCTGCTTTTTAGAATGATGTAAATGTTCCTATGATGTAATTGAAGTTAGCGAGAACATTTCAGGGATCAGCTGCATGTGTGAAAGACTTTTTATGTTCTAATGTTCCTTAAAGATCCTCCCGCCGTGGGCGATGATGTAACCGTACCTGTGAGGACGCGGTGGGGAAGCTGACGCCCTCCTCCTTCAGAGACTTGATGGTGGCGCCGATCAGGCTGAGCTGAGGATCCTTCTGGAAGTCTTCTGCCCACTCCACCATCAGAGCCTTGAGCTTCTCACACACCTTGGGGTGGGCCTGCAGAGGACAGAGTCATGAGTCCCTCTGTGACGCCTCAGTTAGAGGAACAGTGGGTCACATTCAGGGGGCAACGCTCGTTAATGTGCTTCATCAATACATCTGTGAGCATGTAAAGGAAAGTGAAACCTAATTAAATACAACTATGTATTCATGTAGAGGAGCAGAGTATTGATTAAGAGCAGCTCCTAGTAATACTAAAATCCTAAAGATAACTGTCTCTAGGCCACCGTAGTTCTGTTTAGTTTAATTTAGTTAGTTGCGATATACAACCTCACCACTAGATGGCACTAACTCTCACACACTGTCCCTTCAGAGTGCGACAATGATCGTGGTCGCGAGCGTACAACGAGATGACAAACAAACGTGGTTATAAAGTATCAATAATGAGGAGAAATAAGGTCCACGTACTCTGCTCACGACGCTCCGTACTTCACCGGCAAACTCCCGAGAGCAGATCTCCAAGTGGAATATTCTGCCGCAGTTCGACACACAAGCACCGAGCAACTGTAAGAAAAAAGAGATTCAACAGCTGGTATTATTAAAGGACAAAGAGACTAAACAGATGGTATTATTAAAGGACAAAGAGACTAAACAGATGGTATTATTAAAGGACAAAGAGACTAAACAGATGGTATTATTAAAGGACAAAGAGACTAAACAGCTGGTATTATTAAAGGACAAAGAGACTAAACAGATGGTATTATTAAAGGACAAAGAGACTAAACAGATGGTATTATTAAAGGACAAAGAGACTAAACAGATGGTATTATTAAAGGACAAAGAGACTAAACAGCTGGTATTATTAAAGGACAAAGAGACTAAACAGATGGTATTATTAAAGGACAAAGAGACTAAACAGATGGTATTATTAAAGGACAAAGAGACTAAACAGATGGTATTATTAAAGGACAAAGAGACTAAACAGATGGTATTATTAAAGGACAAAGAGACTAAACAGCTGGTATTATTAAAGGACAAAGAGACTAAACAGATGGTATTATTAAAGGACAAAGAGACTAAACAGATGGTATTATTAAAGGACAAAGAGACTAAACAGATGGTATTATTAAAGGACAAAGAGACTAAACAGATGGTATTATTAAAGGACAAAGAGACTAAACAGCTGGTATTATTAAAGGACAAAGAGACTAAACAGCTGGTATTATTAAAGGACAAAGAGACTAAACAGCTGGTATTATTAAAGGACAAAGAGACTAAACAGATGGTATTATTAAAGGACAAAGAGACTAAACAGCTGGTATTATTAAAGGACAAAGAGACTAAACAGATGGTATTATTAAAGGACAAAGAGACTA
This sequence comes from Cebidichthys violaceus, assembly GCF_023349555.1. Lineage (NCBI taxonomy): Eukaryota > Metazoa > Chordata > Actinopteri > Perciformes > Stichaeidae > Cebidichthys > Cebidichthys violaceus. The sequence goes on along the minus strand of NW_027176274.1, from coordinate 1,425,058 downwards.
AACAGCTGGTATTATTAAAGGACAAAGAGACTAAACAGATGGTATTATTAAAGGACAAAGAGACTAAACAGATGGTATTATTAAAGGACAAAGAGACTAAACAGATGGTATTATTAAAGGACAAAGAGACTAAACAGCTGGTATTATTAAAGGACAAAGAGACTAAACAGCTGGTATTATTAAAGGACAAAGAGACTAAACAGATGGTATTATTAAAGGACAAAGAGACTAAACAGCTGGTATTATTAAAGGACAAAGAGACTAAACAGATGGTATTATTAAAGGACAAAGAGACTAAACAGATGGTATTATTAAAGGACAAAGAGACTAAACAGATGGTATTATTAAAGGACAAAGAGACTAAACAGATGGTATTATTAAAGGACAAAGAGACTAAACAGATGGTATTATTAAAGGACAAAGAGACTAAACAGCTGGTATTATTAAAGGACAAAGAGACTAAACAGCTGGTATTATTAAAGGACAAAGAGACTAAACAGATGGTATTATTAAAGGACAAAGAGACTAAACAGCTGGTATTATTAAAGGACAAAGAGACTAAACAGCTGGTATTATTAAAGGACAAAGAGACTAAACAGATGGTATTATTAAAGGACAAAGAGACTAAACAGCTGGTATTATTAAAGGACAAAGAGACTAAACAGATGGTATTATTAAAGGACAAAGAGACTAAACAGATGGTATTATTAAAGGACAAAGAGACTAAACAGATGGTATTATTAAAGGACAAAGAAGCTAAACAGCTGCTATTATTCACATAAATCAATTAAAACAAAGCAGGCGTTAATAGAAGGTGAAGCTTTTGTAATTATGAATGCTTTTAATGACAGAAGAGCTTTAATGATGTGAGAGAACACAGATGTCTAAATATAGAACGGGTCATGTGACAGTCTGTCATGATGACTCAGACAGACTGTGAGGCTTCAACAGTAAGAACACGAGCTCAACTGAAGATCAACTGAAGATCAACTGAAGATCAACTGTGAAAACTCAAGTTCTCAGTTCTCACACTTTAAAATAGGAAAGAGGAGTTTGACTCTCCATGAATCTATTCTGTAAGAGAACTTCATATTCTCTGGTTTTAAAGAGAACCACGGTACTGTAGCAGCTTAGCAGTCTTTTTTATATTTAGGGCGGAACTATCTGTGCAGGTTTGTTCTTCTGTGGATACGTGTCCAAATATAAATAAACTAAAAAACAGTCAAGCTAAGCTAACGTTAGCTCAACGTTAGCTTCGTTAAACCACCGAAAACTCACCGACATCGCTAACAAAAAGCTAAATATTGTTTGTTTAGAGAATGTTTGTCAACAATAGAAGACAGTGGGCGGATGATAAAACTGAACATGTTATGAAGCATTATGTTGTATATAATGTTGTATAAGTTCTGTTTGTGCTCAGTTGAGATCTGATACTTTGTCTGTTGATCTAGAGCTGGTGTGATTCTACTCTCCTGCTCTACTGCTGACAGCGTGATGCCTCGTTTACTAAGATAAAAATAGATATTGATTTCGTAGATATGGAAGATGCACAAACATTGAGACGATGTTTGTCTGAGACGAGAGGAAGAAATGTCTTTAGAGATATAATGTGTAGATAGTTCATGGTTTTATTTTGAAGATGGATGAAAAACAGGTGAGTTTAGTAATGTTTGGCATGAATGAAGTGAGTGAATGAATGAATGAATGAATGTACAGACTTTTGAATAAGCTGAGGTTTTGTTATCTTCAGATGGAGTCGTTTGGTAATGACATAATGATTGAGTTGTAGTGTTGAAATGAATCGTCTTCTCTTCTTTATGAATGAGTGATGAGGAAGCAGAGAATCACTCACATTGAGGGCCTGCATGGCAACATGAGGCACTTTGTGGTTGACTCTCTTCATGATGGATCTCAAGCTGTCCTTTGATCTGAAACACAAGAGGACAAGAGGAGCTCAGAGACGACTACAGACGGTCCTTCAGTCCACAGACGCTCCTGATGATACCTTCACGTTTAACGTGTAATCTTACCCGTTGGGCGTCGTTCCGATCTTGTCACAGATGTCCATGATGAGTCCCCAGTCGTCTGCTGTGTTGGTTTCATTGGTGGACTTCTCTGAAATGAGACAGACAGACGGAGCGTGTGGTCCTGTGAGAACAATCATCCTCACTGGAAACATGGCTGTGCCACCGCAGTGTCTGTCTCTGTCTCTGTCTGTCTGTCTGTCTGTGTCTGTCTGTCTTTCTGTCTGTCTCATCTCTCTCACTGTCTGTCTGTCTGATCTCTCTTACTGTCATACTGTCTCTCTGTCTGTCATACTGTCTGTCTGTCTCTCTTACTTACTTACTGTCTGTCTGTCTGTCTCATCTCTCTTACTGTCATACTGTCTGTCATACTGTCTGTCTCTCTTACTTACTGTCTGTCTGTCTGTCTCATCTCTCTTACTGTCATACTGTCTCTCTGTCTGTCATACTGTCTGTCTCTCTTACTTACTCTCTGTCTGTCTGTCTGTCTCTCTTACTTACTGTCTGTCTGTCTGTCTCACTGTCTGTCTGAACTTGTCCATGTTTCTATTTAACATAGTTATCTCTCATTTGATTGTCTTTGTGTGTTGA
>NW_027176274.1:1392443-1417443 GCF_023349555.1 Cebidichthys violaceus | reverse complement strand
TGTTTAGAAAGATGATGTAAATGTTCTATATTAAGTTATTAAGCAGATATTAATACATAATACATATATTTCTTAATACGGTGTATTTTGTGTTTGTTTCACTCTCATCTTTGGTTATTAAGTGTCTTAATATCCTGCATCAGATGTTTCCATCACTTTTAAATAACAAACAAACATTGAGTAATAATTCAAGAGATTTATGCGTCATAAACCTTCTGAAGCACAATATTTAGTATCAAAGGACTCGTTTATAAAGTGACGTGTGTGTGTGTGTGTGTGTATATATATATATATATATATATATATATATATATATATATATATATATATATATATATTATATGTGTGTGATATGATGAGATATGAACACTGATGTATATCTATACCCCCCCCCCCCCCTCTCTTTAGGTGGCTGGTGATCGCCGTGGGTCTGGTCAGAGCCTACCTGGCCAGAGGAAGCTATCATGGGCTCTACTACTCCATCGAGAAGCCTCTGAAGTTCTTCCAGACGGGAGCTCTGCTGGAGGTGAGAGGAGCACAGAGGGCTGAGGAGCACTTCATTAAACACACTCTGTGTGTGTGTGTGTGTGTGTGTGTGTGTGTGTGTGTGTGTGTGTGTGTGTGTGTGTGTGTGTGTGTGTGTGTCTCAACATCACAACATCTCAACATCACAACATCACATCATCTCAACATCTCAACATCACATCATCTCAACATCTCATCATCTCAACATCTCAACATCACATCATCTCAACATCTCAACATCTCATCATCTCAACATCTCAACATCTCAACATCTCAACATCACAACATCACAACATCTCAACATCTCAACATCTCAACATCTCAACATCACAACATCACAACATCTCAACATCTCAACATCTCAACATCTCAACATCACATCATCTCAACATCACAACATCACAACATCACAACATCACATCATCTCAACATCTCAACATCTCAACATCTCAACATCACAACATCTCAACATCTCAACATCACATCATCTCAACATCTCAACATCACAACATCACAACATCACAACATCACAACATCTCAACATCACAACATCTCAACATCACAACATCTCGACAGCAGCGTGAGGTGTTTCTGTTATTCTGTCCAGACGCTCATGAAGGTTCCTCACTGAGTGAAAGGACCTGAAGGATCTTAAGAGTCCTCCATGATAACAGCTGAGGAAAGGTGCTTCAATGCTTCCTTTCCTTATCTCATTTAGCATAGGAAACACTGGACCTTCCTTTACGATAGAGGAGGAGATGATGTCGTCCCACAATTCCTTGCGGTGGCAACGTTTACATGTTACACAAGTTTAATAGTTATTGTCATAAAGTAGAGTGATTCATGAAGAGAAGCAGTTGGTTTCATGTTATGTGTTTCATCAGTAATAAATCCGTAGTGTGAGTTGAGTTATAATAATCTCACTTTGTGTTTTCTCCTCAGATTGTGCACTGTGCTGTCGGTGAGTATTTATTAATACTTTTATTAATGTTAAAAGAGCTGCACACTGTCAACAGATCAACAATCAAATCAATAAACGTATGAAGACACGAGTCGACCAATCAGAGCACAGCTCATCATAGCAGCATCAGCATCGATATTAACCCTGTAATAAACACATCAGAATATGATGAGTCATCCACAGGAAACACTGTTATCATAACAACTACCACAGAGGAACAACAGTCTATTAAACACACTCTAACAAAAGAACCTCTTTTTGGAATAGAAGCAAGTTCAGTTTAGCAGAATTCATATTAATATCTTCATATTAAATTGACTCATTTAGATACGTTAATAGAAACTCTTCCAGTTGTAATTTACATTTTGTCTGAATCACGACTCAATAAATTAATATCTACGTTTAAAGTTTATCAGAACAAAAGTTTCAACAAAACTCCCACAGATTTATTATTATTATCATCATTATTTGTATCATTATTAATTTTGTGTTATTAATATTATCATTATTTTTATTATTATAATTATAATTATTTTATTACTATTATTATTATTATTATTTTTACTTTTTATTTGTATTTGTATCATTATTTTTATCATTATTTGTATTATTTTATTATCATTATTTGTATTATTATTATTATTATTATGATGTATTTGTATCTCATATGTAAATATGTGCAGACAAACAGAATCTCAAGTGTTTGCCAAAGAATCTGTTGGTTCCGGTGGTGTCGCTTCATTATCTCACACACACACACACACACACACACACACACACACACACACTCTGCTGGTCAGCTGAAGACACTGCAGCAGAGTTCATTTCCTGTTTTCTTTTAAATTCTTTCATCATTTAATGATGTAAAGAGGAAAAACACAATAATAATGAAACTACGACCAAAGATAGAAAATCAGACCCAGTAAATAATAATGATAATAGTAATGATAGTAATCATAATCATAATTTGTAGCATGTGTTTCTCTTCTGATACTAAACGTATTTGTTGTTATTGTCATGAATCACATGTTAGGCTTGTGCCATTAGAGTAGCGGTGCGGATGAAACCCGTCCCGAGTCTCAGTCTCTGTCCCTCTTCGTGTCTCAGGGATCGTCCCGTCCTCGGTGGTCCTGACCGGGTTCCAGGTCCTGTCCCGGGTCTTCCTCACCTGGGCCGTCACACACAGCGTCAGGGAGGTACGAGCGTCTGTTTCCTCCATCAGCTCACATCACAGCGTAGTGAAGCGGGCACTAAAGTCACCTTGATGTCTGCCTGTCGACAGATGGAGGAGCAGTGGCTGTAAGTAGCGCCTCCTGTAGCGCAGGGAGGACTCTGTACAGGAGTAAGTAGCGCCTCCTGTAGACCAGGAGTGACTCCTTACAGGAGTGAGTGACGGATGCTTCTTCTTCGTGTGTCTCTCGTTTGACGCTCGTCCTCTCGTCTTTGCATCAGTTTTATTCTAACACTAGAGGACGGAGACCGTCTGCCTGCAGTGTGATCAGATGTGAAACAACCAGCATGAACAGTAACTCCTGCAGCGCCACGCCGCCTCCTCCTCCTCTTCCTGCTCCTCCTCCTCCTCCTCCTCATCGTGTGTGTTTTCTGTCTCAGGTGCAGAGCGAGGACAGCGTGCTGCTGTTCGTCACGGCCTGGACCGTCACGGAGATCATCCGCTACTCCTTCTACACCTTCAGCCTCCTCAACCACCTGCCCTACCTCATCAAGTGGGCGAGGTAGGACTCCACCTGAGGACTCGTATTTATATACTTAACATCTGGAGGACATGAGTAGAGACCTGTCCATCGGCGTGAACAACGGCAGAAGTGTGGTGATTTCTGGTTGCTCTGCTGCAGGTACACCTTTTTCTTCGCGCTGTACCCGATGGGAGTGACCGGGGAGCTGCTGACCATCTACGCGGCGCTGCCCTTCGTCCAGAAGACGGGTCTGTACTCCGTCACGCTGCCCAACAAGTACAACTTCTCCTTCGACTACCACAGCTTCCTCATCCTCGCCATGGTCTCCTACATCCCCCGTGAGCCTCCTCTTATTCTGTGGATTCATTGTGCAGCTCGTTGTTGTTGTTGTTGTTGTTGTTGTTTACTCACTGCCCCCCCCCCCCCCCCCCCCCCCCCCCCACCACAGTCTTCCCCCAGCTCTACTTCCACATGATCCGGCAGAGGAAGAAGGTTCTGGGCCACGTGGAGGACTACAGCAAAGTGGAGTGAGTCCAGCGGCTTCCTGCCGGGTCTGACGGAGGGAACAGGAACCAAAACCACGACGAGAAGAGGAACAAAAGTCACGTCTGCTTTAAAGACCCAACGAGCCCACGATCCAAAACCCACCCGCCAGGAGATTCTAATTAGCGAGCAACTTAATTCATCGTCATCGTCGTCGTTGTTGTTCTCTCAGCTGATGTCCGGGTTCTGTAGATGCTCACCAATCATGAACAACATCTTTGTTTCTTACTTTTGTTTGTGTTTTGTGTTTATGAACGATGCTTGTGTTTAGTCGGGGAGCGTGCAGCTATGACGAGACGGTGATCAGAAGTCAAACTGATAGAACCTTACGCTCCTGTAGACGTAGAACCCCCCCCCCCCCCCCCTCTCGTTCTGGAAGGTAGAGTAGCTTCTGCATCTACAGCTCCAGATCTATGATTATTCCTTTTTCTTTGTTGTTTTTTGTCTTCTTTCATTCATTTCAGTCAGTAATCTGATTACATTCCTGGTTCCGTTGAATAAACCTGTGTTCGTTCTGTGCTCGCATGGTTCTCCGTCTGTTCCTCTGCTGTTTGTTTGGACGTCGTTCTGGATGTCTTCATTGTTTGATGTTTAGGTGCTTTATACGTTAATAATAATAATACTAATAATAATAATAGTGTGTTTTCATCCATCCAAGTGAGTAAACATCCGTCTTCTTCTCATGAAATCCCATTTTCTTTCTTTTTATCTGTTCAAAGTAAGTCATTTTAGCATTTTTAGCTCAAATAAAGTGCAGCTTTATAACACTGGAACACTGTTAAAGAAGAACAATTAAGACGTCACAACTTAAGTTTAGAGGCATTCAGTGAAACGAGGACAGGAAACAGCAAACGGTAGCAACACAACTGAGCTGTGATGTGTAACAGAACCTCAGTGTAGCCTGAATACATGTCAGATGTTCTGCTTTATGGACTTTTATTTTGAAATGCGGAGGCTGGCGGTGGTTGATTTGAACGTCGCTGTTGCTGGAGGAGCAGAGCTTTGTAGTCGTGACTCTGAAGACGACCGATTCATTCTGTTTCATTTGTAACGATCACATTTGATGCTCATTGTTTTTGGATGATTCGAGACATTTAAGATCCTGAATTCTCTTTTTTCACGTGTTTCAGCTGCTGTCGTTGATTTATCCCCAGGCTGAACAGCATCTCATTGACCTCTGTTAGTACCTTCTGCTCCTCTGAGATCACTTCACTGCAGCAACAAGGAGCTTTAAAGAGCTTCTCTTTAAAGGTTCAGTGTGTCGGAGACCCGATCTCACACATATCACGTTGTTTTACGGTCATTCTGCGTGTCTGGAACACGTCTTTACACCACTTTGTTACCGAGAAACAGTCGAAAAAACATCACGGTCGGACCTAAAATAAGTGGGTAAACTAAATAAAGCGGAAGCGATGTAACATAAGTAGAACACGTCACAAACAGCAACAACGTAACGTTAAAATATCTCAACGCTTTGGGACACGAACACCGGTCTCCTAGCTTAAAGTCCTGTGTTTGTCCCGCCCCTCCAAACTCTACATCACTTTATCTGAGCGTAGCGTGTTCACACGAGCGTTTACATAGCAGTCGATACAGCTGAATGACTTATTGTTGTCATACATATTCCATTAATAGAATTCGAGTATAACATTCATAACTATGCTTTTATTTTTGTATAATGTTTTCGTTAGCTTAGAATGAGCCTCATGTGAACGGAGGGCATTCAGTTGGATGCAATCTGCCACTGCACCACTAGATGTCACTGAATCCTACGCACTGCTCCTTTAAACGTTTCTGAGATCTGAGACGTCTGAATTCTGAATTCACTTCATTTCATTCACAGTGTCCCTGTTTCTCTGGATCAGTCAGATTCCTCTTTAGAAGCTGTAAATACAAATTGTATTCGTCTGTAGTTCTGCGGCCCCTCTCGGGGTCCTGCCCCACAGTTTTGGAACCACCACCACCTTCCTACCACGCTGTCGATAGCTTTCATCAGGTTTGATTTCTCTGGTTCCGGTAGAAACAGTGAGGTCTGAGAGATCCAGAGAGACTGGAACAAAAAACACCCATAAGTCAATATATTTACACTGTGTGATGTTCAGAGCAACACAAACAGAATTCCTTTCACATTCAATGTTTTTGGGTCGGAGGCAGAACTCACTGTTAACCCTTTGCATGTCTGAACAGCTGTTTCCACTACATTGGTTGAACATTGGTCCTCTCAGTGTCACGGATAACTCCGCCTCCAAAACAAGTGATGCCTGCTGTCGTGATCATAAACCTTTATTCTGTAGCAAAGTGAGCAGCTAGTGGCTGTAAACACAGATGACTGAGCATGACCTGTGATTCTTGTTGGAAGAGCAGCTCATTGTAAAACCTGCATGAAAGAGGAAGTGTGGACTCCTGCAATGATGATGTGTGTTACAACCTACAAACGCATGGCATATGTTACTCCACACCTGGTTCTACTGAATAAAGTTTTGATACAAATGTTTTGCATGGGCCAGCAGACTTTGTACAGGTATGAATACTGAGTATATATTTACAATAAACCTATAATATGGGAAGCATATTCACTATTTCTTATTGTAACTGACATGCACTGATGTCTGCAGCTGATGGAGGACGAGTGGTTCTCTGTGACTGATGGTTTCTGTGTGAGTGCATTAAATGTGACTCATCCACCACGTTTCACAGTTTCACCAGCAACACGGCCGTGAATTCACACTCTGGTGAGAATGGACTCGGTGCGTGAAGCGGGTCGGGATGTGCACTTCTTCTGCTTTCAGATCATATCACCGGCTTTTGATGTAAAGCGTCTGTATGTCCAGAGAGCAAATACTGAGCAGCCGCTCGGCTCACGACACACAGCGACCCATAGTGTCATAGCCAGCCTGGTGACTCACGTTATATACATTCATCAATATACGTATTTATATATTATTGTCATTTTGTCTCTTCATGGTCATTTTGTGTTCCTTTGAGGTTGTTTTGTGTCTCTTTGTAGTCTTTGTGTGTCTCTTCGTAGTTGTTTTGTCTCTTTGTAATTGTTTGTACGTCTCTTTGTAGTTGTTTTGTCTCTTTGTAGTTGTTTTGTGTCTCTTTGTAGTCATTGTGTGCCTCTTCATAGTTGTTTTGTCTCTTTGTAATTGTTTGTACGTCTCTTTGAGGTTGTTTTGTGTCTCTTTGTAGTCATTGTGTGTCTCTTCATAGTTGTTTTGTCTCGTTGTAGTTGTTTTGTCTTTTTGTAGTTGTTTTGCGTCTCTTTGTAGTCATTGTGTGTCTCTTCGTAGTTGTTTTGTCTCTTTGTGGTCATTCTGAAGTTGTTTTATGTTTCTTTGTCATTATTTTGAGTCTCCTGGTTGGTAACTTCAGTGTGTAACATGATCTGTTCAGAAAATGATTCATTCTTCTGATTTCATTCACTTTGTGGTACGAAACAAATGTTGAAACTCTGTCGTCTGTGGACACATTTCAGTTATATACTCCGATATCTTCACATTAACATAACCATTTTCAAACTGTGTGTGTGTGTGTGTGTGTGTGTGTGTGTGTGTGTTTTGATGCAAAGGTCGCTTTCCTCCAGGATGAGTCATGACACTGCAGCGCTCGTCATCTTCTCCCTTTTCATGAAAGAGACGAAACGAGCAGGCTGACATGGGAAGCGTCTTCCTCCGTGTCTCACCGCGCGGTGAGGGGATTCACACGTGTGAATATCTGGAACGCCTGCTGCTATTTCAGACGTAGCTGAATGGTTCATGTGGTAGTTCTGATGTTCATAACGTCAGAACACATGTGGGTCATAATAAACAACGCAATGGAAAACTAAAAAAGGGTTATTTGTTGAGATGTTTGTCTGAATATTCACAATGCCTCAGATGTGATGTTTGTCAAAGGACTGAAAACAACTTGTCCTTGATTGGATGATCCAGAATCAGACTGATATTAGGACTCAATTTACTACTTTACTTTAGCTCTGGACAAGATTTGAGCATTTCATCCTCAACCAGATGAACAGACATTTCATATATGCATAGATATAACTTGTGTGTTCATGAATCATTTATCATACTTACCATTGAACTTGTGTTTTGGATTTTGATGGATTTGCTTCAGATTGTATTTTGTATAACTCTAATTAAAGAATACAGACTTATAGTTTGGCTGTAGCCTTCACCAGATGTTTGTCTTCTCTTCAGCAGCCGACTGTCCTCAGGCCTGCTGGTCCTCGTGATCACATGAACTCCTCCAGAAGTCCTCTCAGCAGACACAAGAAGAGGCATCGACCACTCATCCCTGTGAGACAATATAACACACACATATAACATAACACACATTTATAACATAACACACATATATAACATAACACACATATAACATAACACATATTATAACATAACACACATTTATAACATAACACACATATATAACATAACACACATATATAACATAACACACATATAACATAACACATATTATAACATAACACACATATATAACATAACACACATATATAACATAACACACACATAACATAACGCACATTTATAACAACACACATATATAACATAACACACATATATAACATAACACACACATATAACATAACACACATTTATAACATAACACACATATATAACATAACACACATATATAACAACACACATATAACATAACACATATTATAACATAACACACATATATAACAACACACATATATAACATAACACACATAACATAACACACATTTATAACATAACACACATATAACATAACACATATATAACATAACACACATAACATAACACACATTTATAACATAACACATATATAACATAACACATATATAACATAACACACATATATAACATAACACACACATATAACATAACACACATTTATAACATAACACACATATATAACATAACACACATACAACATAACACATATTATAACATAACACACATCTATAACATAACACACATATAACATAACACATATTATAACATAACACACATATATAACAACACACACATATAACATAACACACATTTATAACAACACATATATAACATAACACACATATATAACATAACACACATATAACATAACACACATATATAACATAACACACATATATAACATAACACATATATAACATAACACACATTTATAACATAACACATATATAACATAACACACATATATAACATAACACACATATATAACAACACACACATATATAACATAACACACATATATAACAACACACACATATAACAACACACACATATATAACATAACACACATATATAACATAACACACATATATAACATAACACACATATATAACATAACACACATATATAACATAACACACATATATAACAACACACACATATATAACATAACACACATTTATAACAACACACATATATAACATAACACACATATATAACATAACACACATATAACATAACACACATATATAACATAACACACATATATAACATAACACACATATAACATAACACATATTATAACATACCACACATATATAACAACACACATATATAACATAACACACATAACATAACACACATTTATAACATAACACACATCTATAACATAACACACATATAACATAACACATATTATAACATAACACACATTTATAACAACACACACATATAACATAACACACATTTATAACAACACACATATATAACATAACACACATATATAACATAACACACATATATAACATAACACACATAACATAACACATATATAACATAACACACATATAACATAACACACACATATAACATAACACACATTTATAACAACACACATATATAACATAACACACATTTATAACAACACACATATATAACATAACACACATATATAACATAACACATGTATAACATAACATAACCAGACGGTTGGATCTCAGAGAGCTCAACAGCTTCAGATGCTCTGACCTGTTCATGGAGGGATTATGGACACAGACATGCATTTTGTGTCTCTTGTAGTTGTTTTGTGTCTATTTGTGGTCATTTTGTGTCTCTTTGTAGTTGTTTTGTGTCTATTTGTAGTAGCCATGTGTCTCTTGTAGTTGTTTTGTGTCTCTTTGTGGTCATTTTGTGTCTATTTGTAGTTATTTTGTGTCTATTTGTGGTCATTTTATGTCTCTTTGTAGTTGTTTTGTGTCTCTTTGTGGTCATTTTGTGTCTATTTGTAGTTATTTTGTGTCTATTTGTGGTCATTTTGTGTCTCTTTGTAGTTGTTTTGTGTCTATTTGTGGTCATTTTGTGTCTCTTGTAGTTGTTTTGTGTCTATTTGTGGTAATTTTGTGTCTCTTTGTAGTTGTTACTGCTGTGTCTCATCTGCATCTTGTATACGAAGTCAACACTTCTTAGATTGTCATTAATTCATCGACACATCATTTTTACTGCATGTTCCTTTGATGTCTTTTGATGAGATCTATAAGGATGAATTAACTTGAAACAAAGAGTCTTTATTCAGTGACTGAAGCTGCTTCCCTCCCATCTGTAGTCTGGTGCTGAGTGCTGCTGGACTCTTTAACATAATATACTGATACCATCAAACAGAAAGAGCTTTTTATCCTCCACATCTCTGTCATCAGTTTAACATATTACTTTATCAAAACGTTTGTGTAAATTGACTTCACTTTTAAATAACCTTGGTTCTACAGGAGAAGGTGCTCCTCAGGCTTCTCCATTAATCCTGTCAACAAGTCAAACTTTTAAAATGACAGCATGTTAAAGGGTTAGTTCAAGCAGATCAGAAAAAATAAAACATTCCATTTATTCATTTTAAAAATAGTCCAGTAATCAGGGAGATTGTTACTGAACATTGTTGCTGTTGTGTTTTTGGAGTCTTTTAGCGCCTCGAGCAGCGCAGCAAAGTTTTACAGTACATTTAATTTGTGTCGGGGGGGCAGCAGACGTCTCAGAACTCAAAACATCTGCAAGAAAAAAGAGTGGAACTAAGTGATGAGGATTAGGATGAAATAACCTTTTGAAAAACTACAGTTGACATAGCCGGCAGCAAACTGTGCAGTGGAAATTGAAATAGCAGACGGTAATGAGATTAGATGTGTGTGTGTGTGTGTGTGTGTGTGTGTGTGTGTGTGTGTGCGTGTGTGTGACGATAAACTGCTGCTTAACAAGTTCATTTAACATTCAGATGATGGCAGTAGTGTTCTGTGTCAAATCTGCTGCTTTACAAGCTGTTCACATTGCAGAAGAAAATATTTTACCTTGATACAAATAACACAAAACACACGTGTGTGTGTGTGTGTGTGTGTGTGTGTGTGTGTGTGTGTGTGTGGTTTGAGTTATTGATGAAAGCAGCAAACACACACACACACACACATTAGATCAGACTCAGATCAGAGTCAACTATAACACCAAGGATCATAAAGCTCTAATTTAAGGAAGCTTAAATTATCTTAATTATTAAAAATGTTCGTTTCAACATGACAACGCTCCCGTGCACAAAAGCAGGTCCAGTTTGTTGTGGACCTGACTGGTCTGCACAGAACCCTGACCTCAACTCCACACCTTCATGTCTCTCTCACATGTATTTATGTCCTGTTGTGTCTTCTGATGATGATTCACATGTTTTCTGTTCACGTGTGAACGAACAATAAAGTTTCATCTCATCTTAAATCTCTGCAGCCGGGTTACAAAACCCTGTAAAGTACTTTACATGTCAGCTGTCAGAATAATGTGGAACATGCATCAGCTGTTTTCTGACATGTTGTCACGCTGCAGTAAACAGTAGCATCCAACAAGAACTAAAGTACAAGTACCTCAAAGTACTCAAATACATGTACATCAATACTGAATCTGTTCTAGGAGGAAAACAGGAGAACCAGAACTCAACCTGTGAGTTTAAGAAGTTTAGATCTCTATGTCTTCATACATTATTCAACATTACATTGTGTCAAGTGTGTGTGTGTGTGTGTGTGTGTGTGTGTGTGTGTGTGTGTGATTGATATCTTATCTGAATGGAGCTGCTGTTCTCTCCGTTACACACTTTCACCCTCATGAGGCCCTGAAGGAGTCAGCTGGAGGAGAGCCGGGGCCACAACACACACGAGGCTCCTCGTCACATGCCTCCAATCTACAGCCGTTAGCACACAGAGACCACTCTTCTGCTGCAGGAGAGGAACCAGCGAGGAGAGGAGTGTGTGTGAGTGTGTGTGTGTGTGTGTGTGTGTGTGTGTGTGTGTGTGTGTGTGTGTGTGTGTGTCTCTGAGGACCACACACACACACACACACACACACACACACACCAAGACATAAAGACCTGAGATTCATTTATTCATTTCACAATTCTTTCTGTTAAAATAAAAAGAATTGTGAAAAATCTCCGTCAGAAGTTATCAAATCCATGAATTAGAGTCGATGTGACAAAGAGCAGCTCGACAGTAATATAGAGTTTTTCTATTTCATTATTTTTTATCTTATTATTATTAATTTTTTTTTTAATTATTTTTTATTTTTTTGGTATTTAAATCGTTTTATTTGTAGTTTCCTGTCCTATTTATTCATTGTCTATTTCCATTATTTGTTGACTCACTATTAGGAATGTTACGGTAGAAATGTTCTCTGTTTTGTCTGTAATTTTAACCTTAATTATAAATACAAGATTACATCTTATGTTCTGCTTCAAAGCATCAAACCTCCACCGATAAGAAGCCCTGAATCATTTCTGACTGAATTATTAACAACACAAGTTATACAATAAACTGAATCACAGCAGCAGGATGGAAGGTGAAGCAGGGTCATAACGTAAAGAACAGAGCAGAGACACCATGAGACACCATGAGACACTGAGACACTGAGACAGGAGGACTCTGCTGCTCGGTGAGACATGAGGACTCAACAGGAGAATAGAAATGTTAAAGTGACATTTACATGTTGGACCACAAGAGTCCTGAGACCCCATCAGAGAATGGAACCCCATGGAGAGGATTCAACCCCCCACTGTGTGTGTGTGTGTGTGTGTGTGTGTGTGTGTGTGTGTGCACGTGCTCTCCAGCTGTGAGAACAGGCCCCGCCCATTCATCGAAAGCTGCCGATGGGGGTGTGTTAGTGTGTGTGTGTGTGTGTGTGCGCGGGGGGGGGGGGGGTCGCACAGCCTTTTTTTTTTTTGTTGCTTTTGATCGACGGGCCCTGTCGTCCAATCACAGTGCGTCGGAGCGTGACTCACCGTCTCCCTCCTCCAAAGGGAGCGCGCAGGAGAGGCGGGCCCCCGCAGGAAGCACACTTGGTTGAATTGCCCCCCCACCCCCCCATTTAAAGCGGCGATCAGCGGTAAACGTGTTGTGATGCCACGCGCCTCCAAACGCACACCGAGTGGATTGACCGAGGCTGCTGCTGCTGCAGGAGGAGCAGGAGGAGGAGCAGGAGGAGGAGGGAGCGCACGTTGGCACCGCGCGGACACTTTGTAAAAAATGCAGCCGCGGATTCGCATGCGCGCGGGCGCTGAGTTTGGCATGCACATCAAAACGAAGGGGGGGTCGCTCTCCGGGAGCAGCGGGGTCGGTGGGGGGGATTTGAGCAGTGATGGACAGCTGTGATTGATCCGTTCAGGGACTGACCGCGCTGTGACACAGGCTGCGCCATGCACCGAGGAGGAGGAGGAGGAGGAGCGGCTGACTTTAGTCTCCCTGCCCGGGGGTGTGTGTGTGTGTGTGTGTGTGTGTGTGTGTGTGGAGGGGGGGGAGGATCGTGATGATGCGCTTTTTGGCCAAACGTGAGTCTCCCACCGCCGTCCAGGCTGCGATGTGTGGTCCGTGCAGGTGCGTCGAGACTTAACGGGACCCGAAGAGGAAGCGGACTACACGGGATCCACCTCCGTCTCTTCTCTTTTCTTTTTTTCTGGCCGCACAACCGGAAACATGTCCGCTGGATGTAACGCGCTCGCGGCGTAATTGACGGTGTCGCGCTGTGATCTCTGGGGGACATCTGAGCTGTGATGCTTTTATTTAATCTGCAGCGCGCGCTGCCGTGCAACGCGCTCCACGGACGGTAGTTAATTGGGCCCGATGATGTAGAGCTCAAATCCACCTGGATCTAATGTTCCCTCCTGTTGTGGACACACGGGCTCCCCTGTGACTTCTGCGCATGTTCAATTGTTTTTATTCCCACAGCCCCCCCCCCCCCCCCCCCCCCCCCCCCCCCTCCCCCTCTTGGTTATTGCTTTGGATAATCTCATCTATATTTTAAACATATTTTTATATGAATGTTTGACTTTCGGAGTTATGGAAAATCCGACTTATGACAGACTTTCGACGCGCCTCACGCGCGGGACTACATAGGTTCCAGAGGAGCTTTTTCTGTGGAACTAAACTTTGTTTATCGGTGGAGGCGCGCTTCCTCCCGGTCTCCACCATGTCCAGATCGAACAGTGTCAGCCCACCTGGAGTCGGTGCGCCCGGGCTGAGGGGAGGGACCGAGCACAGATCAGCTTGGGGAGAGTCTGAGTCCGTGGCCAACGGGTGCCCATACTCCGCCAGATCCCCGCGCAAGAAGCTCACTCGGACCAACAGTCGGTGGAGGGAGGAGGATGATCAGGAGCACCGGCAGCCCGGGAGAGCCACCACGACCGTCAGCAGGGTCAGCTTCAGGTCCCGGTCGGCTTGGCAGGACCATGGCGCGTCCCCGAAACGTCCAGACGGCGAGGTGCGACCCAAGTCCGTGGAGCTAGGTCTGGAGGAGCGGAGGGCCAAACCGAAGAGCGACGAGGAGGAGGTCATGCCCGAAGTGAGCTTCTCCTTAGCGGCGTGCTGCAGCAGCGTCATGCACATTTTCAAATCCAAGAAGTTCCAGTCGGAGAAGTTGGAGCGGCTCTACCAGCGCTACTTCTTCCGCCTCAACCAGAGCAGCCTGACCATGCTCATGGCGGTGCTGGTGCTGGTCTTCACGGTCATGCTGGCCTTCCACTGCTCCGGCGGCGGGCCGGCGACGCCGAGCGTCACGTTCGTGGTGGTGTTCTCCGTGGCCATCTTCCTCACGCTCGTCCTCATGGTGGTGTGCAACCGGAACGGGTTTCACCAGGACCACATGTGGATCGTGTGCTACGTGGTCATCCTGCTGGTGCTGGTGGTCCAGGTGATCGGGGTGCTGCTCGTGCAGCCCAGGAGCGCCTCGGAGGGGATCTGGTGGACCGTGTTCTTCATCCATGTCATCTACACGCTGCTTCCCGTCAGGATGCGCGCCGCCGTCATCACTGGAGTTATTCTCTCCGCGGTCCACGTGGCCGTGTCCTGGGTGTTGAACGAGGTGGACAGCTTTCTGTGGAAGCAGGTACGTGGAGGAATCTTCTAAAAGTTCTTTAAATGCTCTGCGCAAAGACGCTGCACGCGCGCACGCTGCGTGCGCAAAGTACGCACAGGAGAACCACCGCATCCTGCCGCTGTCAGAGCGTCGTTAGAGGGTCTGCTGGTCAGTGCGGACTCAGCAGACCAACAACACCTCGTACCGGCTCCACGCTGCAGACCCCGCTGTGTGGAGGCAGTGACTGCAGTGTGGCCTTTAAACACCAGTGGAAAGCCTTAGTGATCCACACTGCAGAGCTGCAGAGTGTTGGGCTTAAACCAGAGGTTAGACTCAGGGACATGAGGGCAGAGATGAAACAAACATCTGATCCTGTTACTGTGTTATCATTCAGGTTCTCTCTTTAACAAACTTCATTAAATCAGTTAATAGACAGACTGTTCTAGACAAAGACTCTGCTCTGGGACGTAGCAGGATGAGAAACGTGTTCATGAGATCATCAAGAGGATGAATCCAGAGCTTCATGTTTTAAAGCTGCATTCTCTCTAGTGTCCAGCAGGGGGCGACTCCTCTGGTTGTATAGAAGTCTAGTCTAAAAGGACTCTACTTCTCTGTTGATGTGTTCCCTCAGTGAACATTGTAAACATGAGGTGATGGCTGATGTTGGTTGGGTAGAGATGGATCCTGGTTGTTGCTTCCTGTTCTCGACTCTCTTCAGTAGAATTCAGAGGATGCTTGTCTGACTGTCAGGTCTTTATTTGTGTCTTTAGAGCTGATATGAATCCAAACCTCTCTGCGATGTGGATCACATGTGGCTGCTTGTTTCATCGTGGAGCTGCTTGGAGAGGCTTTGTGTTGCCCCTGAGCTGCCTGCAGCTTGTTTGTTTGACTCTTGACAGTCTGACGGTGGATCGTGTTTTAATGAGCTGCTGATCCTCCTCTGATAGTATTCCTACACCACCAGTACTCTCACCACATGTCTGCTGCTGGACTCCGTCTGAACGCTGCTTAGTAGTGCTTCATCATCTTTTATTAAAACGGTCGTTTTGTGGTCTAAACTTAACCAAGTAGTTTCCTGTGAACACAGAGGTTTATTTTGAAAGGACTGAATTCATGAGTGGGAAAAAAAACAGTGAAAGTGAGGAGTAACTTTTCTTGTAATAGGATACTTTGAGTCTCTACTGTACTCCTTGACTTACCGACGGCTCACTGTCGTGTCTTCGTCTTCACAGAGACCTGGACCACCATGGATCCAGGTCTCTGTGAAGACGTGGACTCAACAGCCTCAGGTGCTGTCTGGCTTATCCTTTCATCAGTGTTGTCTAGATTGTGTACGTTATCAGAAGCATCGCTCCAGTGTTACTCCAGAGTTTAGAGAAGACGTGAACCAACACAGAGATCTCCTCCAGACGTGTGTCGTGCACGTCTGGAGGAGATCTGAGGCTAGCCACCGTAGCCTCAGAGCTAACGGGTCCTCCGTCAGCCACGATGGAGCGGAGATGCTCTGGGAGTCCTCCTCTCCGTGCTGAATGGGAGCAGGAGGAGCAGGAGGCTGTTAAAGCAGCAGAATGCTGGTGTCAATAATCACACGCAGTCTCATCTACATCTGCATCAAATGCTTCCTCTGTGAGTCTACTCTCTACTCTCTGAAGCCTTCATGCATGAGCTTTTTCAAAACGTCCCACAGCGCTTAAGAACCCGCTGAAGGGACACGAGGACACACAGAACGTGGATTTTCACCCCTTTGTTTGGTTCTGGAAGCTGGTCGGTTCTTGTGTGTGCATGTCATGTGACCCTTGCGTGTCACTGGATGTGAGTGTGTGGGAACCAGCTGCTGTTTGTTGTTCTTCAGCAGATCTCCTCTCCTCCTGTTTGCACAGAACCCGGCTCTCTCCCTCAGAGCGCTGCTGTTTCCGTGATGTCAGCAGAAAGTGACGGCGTCTTTACGCCGTCACTTTCTGCTGACGCTGCCTTTCTTTTTTTGGGCCTGAACCTCTTGTGACGTAGATCATGAGCGTGCGGCGCTCCGGTCAGGAGTGTCTCCGCCGGCTGAACTGGTAAACGTCAGCGGTGCGTTTGAAGAAGAAGCTCTTTGAGCAGCGTTTCACTACTTCCTGGTTGGTCACGTGACGCCGTGGAGCGTGAACGTTTGAATGTTCCTGATTCAAATCATGACGGCCTAAAAACAGCGAGACCAAGACAATAAAACAGAAATGTGGCCCACTTTAAATCCAGAGAACTTAACTGCTTCCAGTTCTGGTTGCTGCCCCCCTCAGACAGTCCAGGACCCGGTCCAGCATTGGTGGGAGTTTATTTAGCACTGTAACACAGTCAGGCTCCCGATGGACCGGACGAAAAGAAAGACCAGAACCAGAGATCTCGTCTTTTATACTCCGTGTGTTCTTGTCAAAACCTTCCGCCTACATTACCCACAATGCAACTAGACCGACGACTGGCCTCTAGCCTGCAGCACAGATGAGGAGCTCTAGGAAGACCTCTTCCAGTCCGGTAGTCTTCATACTACTTTGTATTTGTACATGTGTAGAGCTGCACTTTGGTGTAGAATCAGTGGAGTGACTCTTTGAACTCCATGTAACTTCTAACGAGAGTTAAACAAATAGTGACACCGTGAGTAAACCGCCGTGAGGAGATCATCTGCTGCTGGTTGAACTGATCTGATCTGAACATTCTGGAGATTTGGTAGAAATAACACGAGTGTGTCAAAAGAGCTTTAAACCTCCAGAGTAACTTCCTGTTCCTGCTTCCATTCTCCTCCTTCAGATCCACAGGGGGGGGGGGATGTTAGCGGACCGGTCTCAGTGGTAACGGGGGTTTTCCTGCCGTCTTAATTGAATTTCTCGTAATGTGTTGAAATTCAACACAGATGTCTTCTCTTCTCCCGGCCTTCTGAAAGCCGTCCTGGTCCTGACCTGGTTCTGAGACCTGCTGTTAGTCCCCCGTGGGACTTTTGAACCCTTCTCCTCGCCTGCAGGACGAGCTCCGTGTGCTCCGGAGCCTCCGGACGTAGAAGTCTGTAGAAGTGTCAGAATCCCAGCTTCAGCAGCGTGTTCATAAACACGTAACCTCGGCTGCTGTGTGCTTTGTTTCCTGGTACTGAGGAATGTGAGGAGCGTGACGGTTCCTGTTGGAACCAAACATGGACGCAGAGCTCAGAGAACCGCTCAGAGAACCGCTGCTGACGCATTCCCCCCCGAGTCCAGAAATACGGTGCTCAGTGCTCCGGTAGCATAGCAACAGATTTTTTTTAATTTCACAAACACCATACAGCTCCTCTCAGGAGCACCTGTGTGTGTGTGTGTGTGTGTGTGTGTGTGTGTGTGTGTGTGTGTGTGTGTGTGTGTGTGTGTGTGTGTGTGTTTCATAGAAACAGTTTGAACTTGTAGACTAGTGGAGCAACGGATCCATATCAACAGATACGCATCTCTGTGTTTGATTATTCTGGTCTACAAGGATCCATAATATTTATATTTTAACCATCATCCTAAAAATCATTTCAACGCTGAATGTTGTACTTTTACTTTGTTGTAGTAATTCATAGTGTTGTTTTCTTCTTCATAAACAAACAGTTCAAAGGATAAAGAAATCAAAGATTGTGTTTTTGACGTATATCAAATACCTTTAAGTCCACATTAGTGTGACGGGTCAAACAATCAGGAGACCGTTGTTCGAGTCCCGTGTGAAACCAGAAGTCATCGTCGACTTATTTTAACATTACGTTTAAACGTTTAACTTTTCATGCTTATGTGAAGCCAAACCACGATGTTTTAATAAACATACCCAAATGGTTTTGTTGCATTTTTTGTTTTGATTTACAGCATTAACTACATGTTTCAAAATGCAAAAATACCTCAAAACGTATTTGAGAATGTAGTTCAGCTGATTGTGATCTTAATATTTAGGGGACAGGTTGTGTATATCTGAATAAATAGTGTTTCTTTTCTTTTAATCAACTTCATCAATAGACGTTCCTCCGTATCATTCTGGTTCTAGTGAAGCTTTCGGTGGAGAACTTTAGCTCCATGTCAGAGGTTGTCCTTGTTGTTGACAACTTGTTGCCTCCACAGTGAAGAGAAGCGAGTTTGTTGTTGCTGTGATGAGGAGCAGATCCTGTGACAGTGAACTTTAATACTGATGGATAGTATCCGCTGTGGTGATCCGGGCGGCTCTTCATTGCTTCATTCTGCTCGTCTGACATTCATTAACTGTAATTAGTTATGTAGGAATTCAGGCTCTGGGGGGGGGGGGGTATAAATAATTATAGTACACATCTCTAATGTGGAAATATTGGTCTGAGAGCTTCTGCGTCTTGCTGACCAGCCCAGCTTTGTGACGGTTGTTGTCTGTTATGGATTTACATCATGTGAGTTACCACTTCATTATTCAGTCTGATCACAGCTTCCTGTCAGCTGCTTTCTGTTTGCTTTCATAGGAAGAGGCTCTGTTAGCGGTGGCTAGCCTGTTATGCACATGGTGTGTGTGTGTGTGTGTGTGTGTGTGTATGTGACCGTTCAGCGCTTACCGTGACATCCTGACC
This sequence comes from Cebidichthys violaceus, assembly GCF_023349555.1. Classification (NCBI taxonomy): domain Eukaryota; kingdom Metazoa; phylum Chordata; class Actinopteri; order Perciformes; family Stichaeidae; genus Cebidichthys; species Cebidichthys violaceus. The sequence goes on along the minus strand of NW_027176274.1, from coordinate 1,397,847 downwards.
TGAACGCAGGAGGTGCAGAGGATCTTTGCTGCAGGTCATTTACATGGTGACGGGGTCGAGTGGGAGGAGGAGGAGGAGGAGGAGGATCATGTCGTGTGAGGATGGAGGTCTGGAGCCAATTTAGATCAGTCGACAAACAAAAGAACTAATCAATGACATGATTTGTAGTCATTGATGAAGTGTTGCAAGAACATTCTACAGCTTCAAACGTTAACAGGTTTTAATGAAGCTGTACTCTCCTCCTCTGGAGCCTCCAAAGCGTCTTTAAATGAAACTGTTTTTCGTTCGCATGAAAGTCAAATACTGACGCTCGGCCGATGGCCCTCGTCTTCTGATACGGAGGAACTAGTGGTGTAACAGACCGTAGTGGATCCATGACCTGTACTGATCCCTCACAGTTCATCACATGTGAACCTCAGATTAATGACAGTTTAACGTTAACCGTCACAGTGTAAATAAAGTTTAACGTTAACCGTCACAGTGTAAATAAAGTTTAACGTTAACCATCACAGTGTAAATAAAGTTTAACGTTAACCATCAGTGTAAATAAAGCTTAACGTTAACATCACAGTGTAAATAAAGTTTAACGTTAACATCACAGTGTAAATAAAGTTTTAACGTTAACCATCAGAGTGTAAATAAAGTTTTAACGTTAACCATCACAGTGTAAATAAAGTTTAACGTTAACCATCACAGTGTAAATAAAGTTTTAACGTTAACATCACAGTGTAAATAAAGTTTTAACGTTAACCACCACAGTGTAAATAAAGTTTTAACGTTAACATCACAGTTTAAATAAAGTTTTAACGTGGATCCTGGTCCCCTTTAAAGCGGATCCTGGTCTCATTTAAAGTGGATCCTGGTCTCATTTAAAGCGGATCCTGGTCTCATTTAAAGCGGATCCTGGTCTCATTTAAAGCGGATCCTGGTCTCATTTAAAGCGGATCCTGGTCCCCTTTAAAGTGGATCCTGGTCTCATTTAAAGCGGATCCTGGTCCCCTTTAAAGCGGATCCTGGTCCCCTTTAAAGTGGATCCTGGTCTCATTTGAATCCTGATCGCTGGCAGACCTGGGAGGAGTACTTCATCAGCCTGTGGTCACATTACTGCGTGACGCTGCTTAAAGTTATGACGGGACTCATAAGAAAAAACGTTCTCAAGAGAACATCTGAGAACCGACCCGCCCACACGCAGTCAGTCCTTTATTAATAGAACCCATGAACATTCAGAGAAGACGTGGAGTTCATGTAAACAGTGGAGCTTTCTCTGTCTCTAAAGAACATTGAAATACTGTGGTTTCAGCAGAATAATGTCAACAGTAAACTAAAAATAGGACATATGGAAACATGCACTCTTCTGTTCTCTCTTCACACGTCTCATCCTCTCAAACATCAGCTCCACTTTGATCAAACACCACTCTGAGTGAGGACCTCCTCTCCTCCTGCTCCACGACGACAGAGAGAAGTGAGGAACGCCTCAAGAACTGCTGGTTCTCACTCAGATCTGCTACATGCTAAACGCTAATCCCTCCCTCTGAGCCGAGAGGGAAGTCTTCATATCTTATTCCCATTCATCTTATGAGGGATGCAGTTCATAAGATCAGCTCCTCGTGTTTTATCTCCATGCTGTGAGTCGACCGCGTCTCTCGATGAATGAATGAATAAATAAAAAACGGCTCTTTACTGTAAACGTCAGGAAGCGTAAAGACTGTCTGCGTGCATCATGTCGATTTTAATGTCATTCATCAAATTACTTATTTTTTATGTTTTTCCACTCAGTAATGGGAGATCATGTGTTCAGCAGTGTGTGTGTGTGTGTGTGTGTGTGTGTGTGTGCGTCCGTCTGTCCACGGCTAATCTCCCGTCCTGATGTACCCGTCAGCCTGACATCTTCCGCTCTAGTTTTGTAACCGTGTGCTCAACAGCCTCTCAGGGTTGCGGTGATTCGGTATTATTTGAAGTCCTGTTTTGTAGGACGGCCGACTCCTCGGTCCTCTTAACGGGCCGATGGGGGCCGCAAGGGGGAACCTAGGAAAAGAAAAGGGGATTTACAGCAATCGGCTTAGCTGCAAACAAGCCTGACGTGGTCTGTTGTGTCGCGGCTAAAGCTAGGCTTCTAGAGACAAGAGAAGTAAACTGTGTCGTCACTATCAGCCGTGTTAAAGGGACGGTTCGCCTGAAGTCCATCAATAACGCTCAGGTTTAAACTGGGATGGTTAAAGGCGTCTGAATGAGGGTTTAAAGCACGCAGCAGGTGGACAGTTTGTCTGTCAGGGTAATAAATAATTGCAACAGTTGCATATTATTTATGAACGATGTTGCCGTTGGTTTCGGTGCAACTTGTTGCGCTCGTATGTCATCACCGCAGCGCATTACACAGGTGTTTAACAGAAGAGGCAGCTTTGACTGCGGTGGAATAACACCTGATGTGTTTCACCCTCTAGTCCTCTTGTGTTACGGTGTTGAAATAAATGCGTGGTATTGATTTGAATAATGTCATTTGAAGCTGACCTCGGTCTTGACCCGGGTCCTCTGTGTTAACTGCTGTCGGCGAAGGTTTTCCTTAACGAGCGAGGTTAATGAGAACCACGTAAAAAACCTGCCGCCATTTTGAAACGTAGTCCCGTAGCACGGCCACGAACGAGCAAAAGTGATGACTGCGAGGGAAGGACACGAGGACGCAAAGCAGCAAACTCAACCCTTATTAATCATAATAAGGAGTCGTCCTGAAGAAGAAGGCGTCTGTGATTGATTGATTGATTGATTGATTGATTGATTGATGGGGTTCCATCACTCTCCCCTCCATCAGGCTCAGTGTGTTTGCGGTTAACGTTTCACTCGCTCTCGGCGCCGCTGCTCTCCGAGTTCCCTCTCTGCGTCGTGTCATCGGCCTTCTTGTCGACGGACGCTCTCACGGAGAGTAAAGAGAGAGAGAGGAGGCTCTGTGTCAACATCACGTGAGCACACACGTTGTTTTGCTTTCATAACACTTGAGATACATACTTTTATTATCGTCTCCGTCCCGTTGCCGTGCGACCACGCAGCTAAACGCTTCTAAGAACCGGAGCGGGATGAGGGCAGCAGGTTCCTGGAGGACCTCTTCTCTTGAGTAACGGGCGCTACCGCCTCAGTGACCGGTCAGCCTGGGCAACAAGGACCTTTATTTAAATGTATTTTTTTTACCATTCTTATCCACCGTGGGCGTGGCCTCCTAGAGCGAGACCTCAGTCCACAGCCAAGCTCTGGACCTGGAGCGTTTAGAGAGAGACAGAGCAGCGGTTTAAAAATAGCTTCAATATGTTTTAATGTAACCCGGCTTGAAATGAGGACATGATGTATTGTGCGTGTGTGTGTGTGTGTGTGTGTGTGTGTGTGTGTGTGTGTGTGTGTGTGTGTGCGTAGAGGGATGTTTATGCTCACCTCATAATCAATGAGTCAGAGGCGCTCGGCGAGGCGGAGACGTCGGCCGGTCGGTCGTAGCTGGAATTAGATCTTCAGCTTCACGCCTCATGAATAGAACTGGTGTCCTGATGTGTCTCATGTGTAGAACCAGGAGACATCCAGAGAAGGGTTGGACCACAGGCTGCCCCCCTGCTGTCGTATACGTCTCTGGTAGAGACCTGTCAATCAGTGTGAAGCCCCGCCCCTAAATCATCCCCTGCTTTATGGTCTGTTTGACTCTAAATGGAGCATAATGTACTAAATGAACATCATGCTGTATTGAAGAAGACTGTAAACTAGAGATTGAGACCATAAACTCATGTTTACAATGTTTACTGAGGGAATAAATCAAGAGAGAAGTAGAGTCATTTTAGACTAGACTTCTATACAACCAGAGGAGTCGCCCCCTGGTGGACACTAGAGAGAATGCAGCTCTAACACATGAAGCTTCCTTTGATTCCCCCTCAGGGATCAGTAGAACTACGTGTTCTTCAGGAACACGCTCTCGTCTCTTCTGCTCAACCGATCCTCGTAGCATAAAAAACAGACAATAGAAGATACTCAAAAAGAGCCTATTAATACGGCGCCGTGGTGCAGTAAGGTCTCTCCTCAGACAGGGTTGGATTGAGCTCCTCACGTTCTGCAGCTACATAGCACAGGCTGCCTTTGTCAAGGTGGCACGAAGAGTCCACCGAGTCCATTATGAGCCATTATGCTAATTGTGGAAAGTAAAGCCATTATCATCAGTAATGAATGCAAATCCATTGTCCTGTCGTTGATGGGGGGGGGGGGGGGGGGGTATAGTGTTTTTCTGTTACTCATACACTCACACAGTTACAGATGACTCACTGATGAAGTGATGGTGAGAGAAACGGTCCTTGATGTGATAATGACACAGCTGACCATGCAGCATTTCTGCATGTAAACACACACAAACACACACAAAGGTATTTGGGCTCAATGTCCAAACAAACGTTGTTGTTTTTATGCTGTGAGAGACAAACGGTTGAGTTTCCCCCGGACCGGACCGGATCCGAGCGGACATATTTGGTCTACTTGGCACCAAACGGAGCCCTTCATCGTGGTATAGAGGCCCCATTGTGAGGCCGACGGGAGGCGGCGTGCTCTGGAGGGACGGAGGATGGATGCATCTATGAACCTGTTGGTTCCTGCTGCAGAGAAGCGTGTGGAGTGTGTTCGCTCTGTGTGTGTGTGTGTGTGTGTGTGTGTGTGTGTGTGTGTGTGTGTGTGTGCTCTTCGCTTTATTCTTGGTATTTTTAGACGGGGCTGCTTAGATTGAGCTAAAACCGGCTCTGAAATCACAGGCGGTCCGTATCGGAGCCGTCCTTCAGCGCCGAGGTTATCGTCCTTCTGTCCTCAGATCCGTCTCCAGCGGAGCGTCCCGCCTGTGTTATGACTGCGAGGCGCAGCGGCAAAAGTAAAGCAGGATGTGCGATAAGACTCTTCCTCCACCCGGCCTTATATGGACGGAGTTTGAAACCGCTCCACTGCTGCTCATGAGCTGCAGGTCAGGGATCAGCTGGAGCTGTCATCCTCATGGTGTAAACCGAACCGCGTTGACCCAAGTCCAGATGAACCTCTGTGGTGCTATGATACTACGATAGTGTGATACTATGATACTGCAGCGTCTTAAAATAATAATAATATTTATATAATAAAATAATGTCTTTCAACTGTGGTGCAAACTCTCTGCACACACACCTCTGATCTGTAAATGATAATTAACACATTTAAGGTTGTCATTAAAGATGCTGTTATTAAATTTAATTAAATTAAATTTAAGGGTTATTTTTTTTCAATTAAATTGAATTAAATTGAAAAAAATAATTAAATACAATCAAATAAAATGTAATGTAATAAAATAAAATTACATTAAATTGAAAAAAACTAAATAAAATAAAATAATATAATTATCATTTGTATTTTTTATTATTATTATAAAGTA
>NW_027176274.1:1359943-1387443 GCF_023349555.1 Cebidichthys violaceus | reverse complement strand
GTTCTCAGTCAAAGCCAAACTCTGTTAAAGTGCTTCTCCTTCACGTGTTGTTTCGGAACAATAGATTTAGTTTGGTGCTTTAGGCTGTTGAGATGTCAGCAAGTTGGGACATTTAGGGCATTCTGATGGGATCAGATACTTGAGTTTGTTAGTTGTTGAAAAGGGGAATACGGAGTAATACCGAAGGCAGATTCATCTTTCTAGTGATGTTAGCATGTTAACCAGCTAGCCTGTCCTGTCTTTGTAGTACCACTTGTAACCTGGAGAGGCGACAGTGAGTCGCTGTAGCATCCAGTCAGTCCAACATGAGAGGACCGATATTGTCAGTAATACATAATAATACAATAATACATCTATGTTTACAAATGATAATTTGTTTGCTGGATTAAATCCAAAGTGTCAGAAACGAGAAATACGAGAGATAGAAATATGAGTTCTCGTTTTTTTGTTTCTGCCTCTTTGGATTTAATTATAAACTGTTTATAAGAAGTGGGCGTAGTCATCGTCACCCGTTGGTTTGTGCTCTGACGTTTTGAAGCCTTGAGTTCGACAATTTCGCCGTCGCCATCTTGGATTACGGCCGTCGCCATCTTGTTTTTTGCAACCAGTGAACAGGAAGTGACCACATCTGGACTGTGGAGTGACGTAGAGACGCCGTATACGTCTCTGGTAGAGACCTGTCAATCAGTGTGTAGCCTCGCCCCTAAAGCATCTCCTGCTTTATGGTCTGTTTGACTCTAAATGGAGCATAATGTACTAAATGAACATCATGCTGTATTGAAGAAGACTGTAAACTAGAGATTGAGACCATAAACTCATGTTTACAATGTTTACTGAGGGAATAAATCAAGAGAGAAGTAGAGTCATTTTAGACTAGACTTCTATACAACCAGAGGAGTCGCCCCCTGGTGGACACTAGAGAGAAGTAGAGTCATTTTAGACTAGACTTCTATACAACCAGAGGAGTCGCCCCCTGCTGGACACTAGAGAGAATGCAGCTTTAACACATGAAGCTTTGAAGAACTTTAAAGAACCGGAGGGTGCTGCCTGGATTTAATCCAATAATCAGACTATCAAAGCTGTACCAATCATACAGCCCCGGTTAGTATCTCAGTAAACACACAGATGGCTAACGTGAACAATATGCGCAGATAATAAAATAGTTATTTTGCGTTTTAACAGCTTGGTTGAATGTTCTCTCTCCCTGCTGTTTGTTAGTAGTTGACTTTTATCTAATAACTGATGACTGTAAATGTAGATTGTAATGAGCCAGTAGTAGAGCTGAAGCACTGCCCCCTATTGGCCAGATATTCAACACTGCACCCCTTTAACGCTGCGCTAATCAATAAATAACAGCATCAGATCTCGCTTGTACTGAACCCTTTGACCACAGTTCTGTGGTGGATCCAAGTTTGGAACTAGTTTTCACACAAACGCACCAAAGTCACAGGACTGAGGAAACTGCTTCTCGTGGCTCAAACTGAATGAAATGCTCTTAAATCGTTCCTGGAGAAGATTACAGGAACGGAAAAACTGACTCACACTCACCACGAATACAGTCTGCTTGTATGTCGTTGACGGCATTCATGTTAAATGATGGCGAGTGCATGATCGTGTTTCAATACAACATGCAAACATCCATAGAAACAAGCGTGAGTATATATGTATAATATATGCATCTATTAGTGAAGCACATATCTGTGTTTCATGAAAGCAACACTGTCTTTGTTCATGGCTGGCTGATGAATGAGTGAATGAGCCCAGCCTGCTACTCACTGTACATATTCACATCCTCCTGTTAATACGAGTAACGCAGCTGACTCCTGGTGATTTAATTTACCTTTAATGTAATGTAGAGCAGAGTGCACTTTGCCCTCCCAGCACACAGGAGTCTAATAATAGCAGTCTTATGGGGGATTGCGATATGAAACATGTTTCAAACACAGAAGCTGTTCTGTGGTTCATGCACACTGATCCTCCGGTTTTGGTCCCGCATGTTACCAAGGCATTAATGAAGCAGCTGACCGCTTTCGAGGTAAAAATCCGGCAACAAACAGCTGCAGGCTTTCACGTGAGAGACTTTCGCCTCCTTGTACATTGGCCTGCAGAAAGAGGGCTGCTCTCAGTAATCAGCATGAAGCACATGACCTGCTTTTCTCCTCAAAGCACACAATGTGCCTCAGTGTGCTCTTGTACACTTGTAATCAATTGAATAATCTAATCAGAAGTAAAAGTAAAAGAAATGGGGCCGACACAGCGCTGCAGTTCTTACCAACAGGCCAGAAGAGCTCCGCTGACAGAGGCCTGCTTATTTCTGTCCTCGAATTTTAGCTTTACATAAAGTTCATGCTTTCCCCTCCAGCAAGTTGTGATCTTTCCATCGCAGTAGTTTTGATTTCAAAACGAAAGCGTTTCCATGTATTTTCTAATTTCCTTCATATTTCTTCATTCAGTCATTGCACTGATGCGGTGGTTAACTACAGGCTCTGCACTGCTTCTAACGAGCTGCACTAATGCATCATTAACGCAGTGATGTTCCTCAAACTGACCATGGAGCTGCTTGGTAGCGGTGCTCTGTGTGGGAGTGAATACTTCTACTTTGATTCAGAACAAAATGCCCTTTTAGGTCATCAACTTCCTGTCCACTGCTCTGTCACAGGAATGTTCACCACATGCTCAGATTGGAGCTTTGTAGGTTTAGATTTTCTAGAACACAACAACAACATGCATGAATTAAAGCATGTTTTATTTATTTAAACCATTTACAAAGCCATCTTTGAGGACTTCCATTTTGAAAAAGAAGGTTGACACGTTTTCTTTCCTAAGCTTCCTGTAGCGTTGCTTATTTTTGATGTACATTTAGAAGACTTTCCTGTAGAAAGAAATGTTTTTTATTTTTGCAAACTTTGTGTTTGACTTCCTGCTGGCTCTACCGCCTCTGCTGTGTTTTGGACTCAGATTGTTGTCTTGTTCAAGGACACCTCCGCGGTGGTACAGAGGGAGGGGTGGTTGAAGATTGAATCGGGGAATTTCAGGTCCCAAACCTGCTTCTCTAACCTTTTGCTCACCTTTAAGAGCGCATTAATGCAACCAGCTGTGGAATCTGCATCACATTTAGCATTTCTCCTTGAGGTTTCTTCCTTTCTTTCCCCGTTAAAGGGGACGATGGTCCGAGGACAGAGACTGTCACATGTTGGACAGATTGTAAAGCCCTCTGATTTGGGGACAGCAGATGAAAGCTAGCCTCTCTGGCTAACTCTGGCTCACTTACAGTTTCAATGTTGATTGGTGTGCATTGTCCCTGCAAAATATGTAAACAAATAAATAAATACTGGGCTGTTGAATTGAATTGATTTACTGTCCTCTGCAGGCTGCAGAGATGTGTCCCATCGTGCGTCCTCCTAATCCTGCTGGAGGACCAGGATACAAACATCATCTCTCTACGGCAAGATGTGTCAGCAGAAATACAAAATGTTGCATTAACACAGTGGGGTCTGGTCTGGTTTGGTTTGGTTTTGGTCTGGATTGGTTTGGTTTTGGTCTGGATTGGTTTGGTCTGGATTGGTTTGGTTTTGGTCTGGATTGGTCTGGTCTGGTCTGGGTTGGTTTGGTTGTGGTCTGGATTGGTTTGGTTGTGGTCTGGATTGGTTTGGTCTGGATTGGTTTGGTTTTGGTCTGGATTGGTCTGGTCTGGTCTGGATTGGTTTGGTTGTGTGGTCTGGATTGGTTTGGTCTGGTCTGGATTGGTTTGGTTTTGGTCTGGATTGGTCTGGTCTGGTCTTGGTTGGTTTGGTTGTGGTCTGGATTGGTCTGGTCTGGATTGGTTTGGTTGTGTGGTCTGGATTGGTTTGGTTTTGGTCTGGATTGGTCTGGTCTGGTCTGGGTTGGTTTGGTTGTGGTCTGGATTGGTCTGGTCTGGATTGGTTTGGTTGTGTGGTCTGGATTGGTTTGGTTTTGGTCTGGATTGGTTTGGTTTTGTCTGGATTGGTTTGGTTTTGGTCTGGATTGGTCTGGTCTGGATTGGTTTAGTTGTGGTCTGGATTGGTCTGGATTGGTTTGGTTGTGTGGGCTGGATGTTGGCCACCAGTCCTCCTCAGACACCCTGTTGTCCATCTCTCAGAGAATGAGTGAGACGTGTGTTGGAAGCGTGTCGGGAGCTCAGACGGAGAGAAGCTGAGCGCCGTGAGGAGATCTAACAATCCCTGCAGAGGTGTGGGAGACAGAAACACAGACTGCTGGGTAAATATTGACACCTGTGATGTCCTGCTCTGCTGTTTTATGGTCTCTGCTGGCAATTATTAATCAGCCACTAAAATAATGTCGGACTGGCCACTTCCATGGTTACTGTCATTGCTATATATATATATATATATATATATATATATATATAGGTGAAATAAAGAAACACACATTAGACCCTTGTAGCTCCAGCCTTCTTTGAAATGGCTGTTAATGGATCCATGTTTCTGTACAGGAGATAATGAGGTCAGTGTTTGGACTTCTGGCACAAACTGTTTGGAAAAATACATTTTATTTATTGTTTTTCAAACTGTAGACAGTTGATGGTAACATTGCATTATGGTCTACATAATGTCTGTTTGATAATTACTAATGTCCTAACATTAGAGCTGGGTTACATAATTGAGATGAATATCACAAAAATAATGTATATAAATATATTTTTTAACAATTTCAGTATATATATATTTGGCATTGCATTCTTTCTTTCTTTGCTCGATTTCTTATTTATTTTCTCTCGAATTTTACTTTGCAATGATTAATTTAATTTAAATCATTTTTATCTATTTTTTTATTTAGTTTTATTTGAATTTGAATTAATTTCTTTTATCTTTATTTTATTTTCCCTTTGTTTTAACTTCATTTGATTGCATTCGCTCTCATTTTCCTCTTGTCGTCATCTTGTCAATCATTTGTAGAGCTTTTTAAGTTGATTCCTTTAAAAGGCGCTCTATATATACATATATATACACACATACAGTATATATACACATATATAGGTGATTGATTGATCCCTGTGCTCATCGTAGACACATAATGAGGGCGCTGTGTTGAGGCCTGCAGATGTTTATTTGCTGATTGCTGCCGCGGCTTCAATAAAGCTCTGATATTAGAAACGAGGACAAACACAGGAGTAAAGAGTGAACGCCCTGTGGGGGAGCCATCAGGCAGACGCTCTGTCTTCTGTTTTCTACCTTGAGTGTAGCGTCACATCTCTCCTCGGAGGGAATCGAGCTGTTTGCCTATCATCGTCATGTGCAGCAGTTTGCTCCGGGCGTCTCGGTTTCTCCGACCTTCTGGGACTTAAAAGCTGAATTTAGCTTTTTGTGAGAATGAGTTTCCCTCGTGTTCTTTCTTATTTATTCATTTACCAGAGACGGTGCATAATTATCAACATTACCTCAACGTAAATGAGCCAGAGCTAGCTAGAGAGATACTATTTCATTTGAATGTTCAATAATAGTTGTTAGAAAAAGATGAAATCAGTTAAAAGTTGGTACCTTTTCTTAAGGCTATATCAAGCAACAGAAGGCTGCTTCATCTCACTCATCGGACGTTACAGGTCCTTAATGTTACAGGTAGCCGAGGTAATGACACCAGTAGCAGTCATTACCGTGTTATTACTTCTTCTACACATATATTAGTATTTAAGTTACGTTTTAAAATAAGCTAGATATTGTTCTTTAGGCATGAATCACCAGAGGAGCTGATCTTCCCGGATGCTCTCTGTAGAGAGAAGAAGACGTTGAGTGATTCATCATCAGCTGTGTCTGATAGATCTCTGTGTTGGTAACCTGAGGAAGATCTCTGTATTGAAATACGGCGGCTGTGTTTTCTTTCTGCTCTCACGTTCCCTCCGCGGTGAGGAAAAGCCCATAGGTTTTCCAAATAAGGCGTGGGTGAGTATTAATAGAATAAGGCTGCTGCTGGGGAATATTTGTATTGACCTGTTGAAAGACTTTATCTGATGCATGCCGTTTCCATGGCAGTGTGGGGGCGGGATGCTTCGAGGCCGCCGTGTGCAGCTGCAGCCGGCTGGATGACTCCTCCGTATGGTAGCGGGAACCCACCTTTAAATGTCAGATTCGGACAGTTTCAAGCCGGACTCTGTGTTTCCTCACTTTGGTTTTCATGGTATTGAATCCGCTCACACGTTCACAGCAGAGCAGTCAGGCTCCCGCCAAATGTACATGAAATATCTGTAATCATATAACCTTTCATAGTTTCTGTTTGTGGAAAGTTGTTGCAAATCGATCGTGGAACATTGCTTGTTGTTCTGGCAGCGTCAGCTGATTTCATTCAGCATCAGCGGCTCATTGATTCTCACATATATTGGCTCCAAACCAGGCGGGAATCTGACGAGTGAAGCCAAAGCTTCATGTGTTAAAGCTGCATTCTCTCTAGTGTCCACCAGGGGGCGACTCCTCTGGTTGTATAGAAGTCTAGTCTAAAATGACTCTACTTCTCTCTTGATTTATTCCCTCAGTAAACATTGTAAACATGAGTTTATGGTCTCAATCTCTAGTTTACAGTCTTCTTCAATACAGCATGATGTTCATTTAGTACATTATGCTCCATTTAGAGTCAAACACACCATAAAGAGGGGATGCTTTAGGGGCGGGGCTACACGCTGATTGACAGGTCTCTACGTCACTCCTCCTCAGTCCAGATATGGTCACTTCCTGTTCACTGGTTGATAAAAAACAAGATGGCGACGGCCAAAACGCCGAACTCGAGGCTTCAGAACATCAGTCCACAAATCAACGAGTGACGTCACGACGACTACGTCCTCTTCTGATGAGCAGTCTGCGCTCATTCATACAGGTGTACAGGCCGTCTTTATAGCCTGTAAAGACTATAAACTTCTCACTGTTAATGGTAATGAGCGCTCCCTCCTTTTTTCTGCCAATGAATGTTCAGGTCCTTGACAAAAGTCTCTAGGGCTGAACTGTAGGAATAATCTATGAAAATATGTATTCAAGCAGCCAATAATACAGAACATAGACCTCTGCTTCGCTGCCTCTTGTCATGGTGTTTCTATTCAGTCCAGTTCAGCTTCATGAGAAAATAGCAAAGAGTAACCTTTTCTAAATTCACCTCCCTCTCCCTGTCTCACACCTCGTTTCTTTATTTTCCTCGGTCGTGCCTCACTTCCTCAGTCGTCCGCCAGTCACTCCTCCCCTCTGAGTGTTGTGTTGTTGTTTTTTTTAGCTTGGAGCCCTGCTAAAGGCTTTTTCTTTCTCTTTTACTTGATAAAGACATGCTGTGTTTGTTCAGTTTGTTCCGGCAACAGAGAGGCCCGTGGTGTGAATGTGATTCAGCTGGCTGATTCAGCCCATTAGACGGCTCTGTGGAAAGAATGCCCGGCCCCGGGCTCACTGTGTGGCTGCCGCTGAATGGAGACCGGTCTGCTTTAGCTCTGGTGAGGTGGACTCATGACAGCCTGCGAGCTGTTTGATTAAGACCTGAACGGCGTCTATGACACCTTTTTAGATTTTAGTGTGCAAAGAGAGGGTTCTCCAGCCCCTCAAGTACGTCAGCACTCACACAGAAAACCCAACAGTTTGAACGATCTAGCCTTATTTTGAAAGCACTTTCTCAGAAATAATGATGCTAACTAGAACCATATCGGGTTCTTTGGCTTGTCCTCTTTTTAGAAACGTTTTGGTTTCTGGTAAAAATCTTTTTGGGAGTGTTCTACCTAGAACCCAACATGAAGGGTTACACCTAGAACCATCTGTCAAAGGTTCCACCTGGAACCACCAATGAGAGGTTTTACAGAGAACCCTTCAGTGGTGCGATGGTTCCGCCCAGAACCTAGGATCTATCCGGAAGCTTTCCATTTTCTAAGGGTGACGCCAGGAACCCACCCAAGGAGTTCTGACTAGAACCCTTTAATATTTCAAGGGTCTCATCTAGAACCTTTTAATATACTAAGGGTTTCATCTACAGCCCACCCGGTTGGTTCTACTGAAAAGTTCTTTTATATCCCAAGGGTCTCATCTAGAACCCACCCAAGGGGTTCTACAGAGAACCTTCCTCTTGCTGCTCTGCTGTCGCAGCAAAACATTTTCAAAGACCTACCTGAGGCTCCAAATGTAGAACCAAAACTAACATCAATGTTCACGTTCTTGCCCCAGATCCATAAACACCTGCGCACATATTGTTCTGTGTTCACCTGTTGTGACAGAACGTCAGCCTGTTTATTTGGTTTGATATCTAGTCTCATATCACAATATCGATGTATATTAAAGATATACATGTGCTCCGTCCTTGGGTTCTAACTCGTTCTGTCTCACCGTCCTCCACAGATAGTGTCCAACGTGCTGATCTTCTCCTGCACCAACATCGTGGGAGTGTGCACCCATTACCCCGCCGAGGGCTCCCAGAGGCAGGCCTTCCAGGAGACCAGGGAGTGCATTCAGGCCCGCCTCCACTCCCAGAGAGAGAACCAGCAGCAGGTGAGAGCTCAGAGGTTCACGGTGGCTGGAGACGGAGAGGAGGAAGCGACCGGAACCGAGGTGATCGGATCAAATGAAGTCTTTGAAAGGACTACTTCACTGGAGGCTTTTGAATTCTAGCTTCCTGTAGGAAAGAAAATGTGTCTCTGAAGACTGTTTGTGGTGGATTCATCCTCTGTCGTACAAAGAACCCTTCTGGGCTTCAATGGTTCCACCCAGAACCCCCTCTGGAGGATCTATGCAGAACCTTTCCACCTTCTAAGGGTACCTACAGACATCCACACAGGGGGTTCTATAGTCCAAGCTTTTCATCTGAAACTGAACCAGGGGGCTCGACCTAGAACCCTTAATTACTCCAAGGGTCTCACCTAGAACCCACAGGAGTTTTTACCAAGAACCTTTTTAATACTTCAAAGGTCTCATCTAGAACTCACCCAGGGGGTTCTACAGAGAACCATTGATTACTTGAAAGTTTGTCATCTAGAACTCACCCAGGGGTCTTTGCTGAAAACCCCTAAATAACTCCAAGGGTCTCATCTAGAACCAACAGGTGGTTCGACCAAGAACCTTTTGATACTTTTAACCCTAAAAGATGCTCTGAAAGAGTGTGCAGTAAAATGCTTTTTTAACAAAGTATTCTATATTTGAGATAAAGACAGATGTATTACTTGGTCTTTGAAAGAGTGAATGTGCGTTATTATGCTTTCATATTATCACTACATCTGTGGCATAAAATGTTATTAAAATGACAATAATGCTGTTTTTGGGACAACATATCGTTCAACAAAGTAGTTATTGTGACGGCTCTAATATGCAGTTTCCTATCGTATGAAAAGAAAAGAAAAGCAGCAGATCTTCACATCCGAGAAACTTTTCTAGAGTCGGAAACGTAAGCTGGGACAGCTGGTTCCCCATTCACAAAAAGATTGAGAACGTTCGTGCAGCTTATATGTGGATATTTAACATTTTAAAATGATGGAGAAAAAATGTAATTTGTATATGCAAATTGCATTCATGTGTTTATAAGATTCATTCATGTCATAAGAATCGCTTTGATATGTATTTAATTTCACTGAAGGGTGTTAGTCACGCTGCCTCCTCCCCTCTCACACACACACACACACACACACACACACACACACACACACACACACACACACACACACACACCCCACACACACACACACACACACACACAGCCTCCACCTCTTAACTTACCTTGCACTTATTACGTCCCACGCTTTCCTGCAGGAACGTCTTCTGCTGTCGGTGCTTCCCCGCCACGTTGCCATGGAGATGAAAGCCGACATCAACGCCAAGCAGGAGGACATGATGTTTCACAAGATCTACATCCAGAAGCACGACAACGTCAGGTACCTCACACACACACACACACACACACACACACACAAGAGTAACTAAAAAACTACAAAACTACACCGTTTATTACAGACAGAGGCTGTAAACAAACTAATTATCGTAAGATTTTCTTCTTTCCAACGGTCCTTGAACACATCATTTGTGATGAACACGTCTGTCCAAAAAAGCAGCAAAAACGAAGCTTAAAATTGTGATATTTCCTTAAAAACATTTTATTCTACATGTCTCATTTAGAATCTTGCCACAAATAAACAGTTTGAAGTAAACAGATTGTGTAGAAACATTAAGTTGTGAGCTCCTCAGAGCAACTATGAAGTCATGATTGATTCATCTGAGACCGGCAGTCACTTAACAAAAAATCTGTGAAACCTTCCAATTTTTGTAAAAAAGAATCTCAAAGAAATTCAATTTGAGTTCTCTCCAGCCATGATTGTTCTGCTTCTATAGAGGAGCAGGACTTTTATATTGCAGTTGAAAGTACGAGGCCACAGAGAGAAAAATTTGACGGGAGCAAAAAGACGCCCCGAGAGAACGCCTGAAACAAAACAGAGAGGCTTTTGTATAAAGAAGTATATTAGCTCATAAAAACATTAATGTGCTCCAGTGACTCATACCATGATTTAGAGTTTTTAAGCTGCTGCTGAATCCGATTCAGAAAATTCTAAACAAATGTAATTAAAAGTGAGTGACAGGGCTGGTCTGCCATGCAGTTATAACACAACCTTTATAACACATTTATAACATGCATTTATAACAACATTTATAACATGCATTTATAACAACATTTATAACACAACATTTATAACATGCATTTATAACATTTATAACATGCAGTTATAACAACATTTATAACACAACATTTATAACATAACATTTATAACATTTATAACATGCAGTTATAACACAACATTTATAACACAACATTTATAACATGCAGTTATAACACAACATTTATAACATTTATAACATGCATTTATAACACAACATTTATAACATAACATTTATAACATGCAGTTATAACACAACATTTATAACACATTTATAACATGCAGTTATAACAACATTTATAACATGCATTTATAACACAACATTTATAACAACATTTATAACATAACATTTATAACATTTATAACATGCAGTTATAACACAACATTTATAACACAACATTTATAACATGCAGTTATAACACAACATTTATAACATTTATAACATGCATTTATAACACAACATTTATAACACAACATTTATAACATAACATTTATAACATTTATAACATGCATTGATAACGTAACATTTATAACATTTATAACATGCATTTATAACACAACATTTATAACATAACATTTATAACATGCATTTATAACACAACATTTATAACACAACACTTATAACATAACATTTATAACATTTATAACATGCATTTATAACATAACATTTATAACATGCATTTATAACATAACATTTATAACATTTATAACATGCATTTATAACATAACATTTATAACATGCATTTATAACATAACATTTATAACATTTATAACATGCATTTACAACATAACATTTATAACATGCATTTATAACATAACATTTATAACATGCATTTATAACATAACATTTATAACATTTATAACATGCATTTATAACATAACATTTATAACATTTATAACATGCATTTATAGCATAATATTTATAACATGCATTTATAACACAACATTTATAACATAACATTTATAACATGCATTTATAACATAACATTTATAACAACATGTATAACATGCATTTATAACATAACATTTATAACATGCATTTATAATATAACATTTATAACATAACATTTATAACATGCATTTATAACATAACATTTATAACATAACATTTATAACATAACATTTATAACATGCATTTATAACATAACATTTATAACATGCATTTATAGCATAATATTTATAACATGCATTTATAACATAACATTTATAACATGCATTTATAGCATAATATTTATAACATGCATTTATAACACAACATTTATAAAATAACATTTATAACATGTATAACATGCATTTATAACATAACATTTATAACATGCATTTATAACTATTTTCAGTGATCTTCCTGGTCTGGATCATATTCAATCTGAATTCAAATAAATGAATGCCCTCGTGTGCACCCCGTGTTAAAGAAAGACCTACTTAGTTTAACACTGTGTGTGTGTGTGTGTGTGTGTGTGTGTGTGTGTGTGTGTGTGCGGCAAACAGTTCACACACGTGTTGAAGAAATGTTCAACAACGACGACGTTTATAAAATGTTGCTGCAACAGAAGTGTAGACTGAACCGTGGTTTAATCCAGGTTAATCCTGACTGGTGCAGGCCGCCGCCCACCAGCAGCGGAGGAGGGAGAAGTGCAGGCGTTGCCATGACGATAGGCTGCATGGTATTTTCCCAGAGTATTTATTTTATTGTCTCCACGTTCAGAAGTATTAACCGTTCAGAGTGTGATGTAACGTTGTCATCTTTAAAAAAGAATGAGAATGTGGACTTTAAACCAGCAGTTCACCATTGAAGAGATTAGTAGTGATGTTTAGAAGTGTGGTAGTGTGACATACTCCATTGTTATTACTGTAGTATTACTATAGTAGAGAACACACAGGAGTACCAGAGTACCAGCAAAGTAATGTACTGCTGTGTACTACGTATTTTAGACTCCTCAAAGAATCTACATCAGTTTAAATGTTATATTAATAATGTGTTCACCTCTTTACCTTCATGATGTGAACTGAAGCTGTTCTCTCTGATCTCTACAAACACACCAGACTATTCATGACACACAGTCACTGCTCCACTGCTGCCTCACCTGGTACTGAGTGTGTGTTGATGAGAGACTTCACAGAATCTGAACTCAACACTTTAAGAGGACAGCTGCAGTTTAACAAGCTTTGGTTTGGTTTGGCACCACCCTGTGGAGCAACAAGGAAACAGAGTTGTTATGACCGTGTGTGTGTGTGTGTGTGTGTGTGTGTGTGTGTGTGTGTGTGTGTGTGTGTGTGTGGAGCAGCAGCTCAAATCTCAAACTGTGCAGGGAGAGTGTTTATGGCCCGTAGCCGTCACAGTCAGGTGGAAGCCCAAACCGCGACACATAATAGGTGCTATTGAAGCCCGTTATCGCTGTGATGCGGTCCCTTTACATCCTCCGGGGTTAAAGCATCAGGTCACGTACGCCGGTCTTTATCGTCACTATAACGTGATCAACAACAGGAGTTATCCTCTTGAGAAACGTCAGCTCGGTTGAGAGTGCAGATTGTTTGGGCAGTGAAGACGTTCATGAATGAGTGGGCGCACACGGACGATAAACAATTATGACAATAACGTTGAGTTGTGTGCAATTAAGAGGCCAAGAAGGTTGTGTTGGTTCAAAGTGGATCAGTTCATGACTACAGCTGGAACTGTGGATGGATTATGGAACAACAGGCCACCTCTCCCACACAGAAGCTAGACACACACACTTTACATTTGTTCAGCCTCTTTTTTTGGTGTGAGTTTGTCTCTTTTTTTGCTCATTTTGTATCCGTTTGTTTTGTGAGTCCTTGTAGTCATTTTGTGTCTCTTTGTAGTTGTTTTGTGAGTCATTGTAGTCATTTTGTGTCTCTTTGTAGTTGTTTTGTGTCTCTTTGTAGTTGTTTTGTGAGTCCTTGTAGTCATTTTGTGTCTCTTTGTAGTTGTTTTGTGTCTCTTTGTAGTCATTTTGTGTCTCTTTGTAGTTGTTTTGTGTCTCTTTGTAGTCATTTTGTGTGTCTCTTTGTAGTTGTTTTGTGTCTCTTTGTAGTCATTTTGTGTGTCTCTTTGTAGTTGTCTTGTGAGTTTTTGGTCCCGTGGGTTTTGCCTGTTAGGCCTGTTCAGTAATCTGAATTGCTTGTTTGCTGGAGCTGGAAATGCATCTTTGTCTCTTCTTCTTTTGTAAAGGGTAACGTCTTCACATGAGCAGAAGAGACAAACCTGCGTCTCCAGCTCCAGCAAACAAACAAAACACAAAAGTAAAAAAAGACGGCGAGGTGTTGGTTTGGAACTGTAAATTGTCCTGCTGTAGATTTTTTCCGTGACTCACAGGGGAGTAGGCGGCCCATTAGCTGTATCCGCTAAGCTCTGCTGAATTCTGTCTGTGGTCATGAGTGTGTGGTTAATGGGTAGCTAACCAGGTGTGACCGGGCCTGTCGGGGAGCGGGCAGTGACTTCTGGTAATTGGGGCTCTGCTGAGAGGCTGAGTAACAACAGGAAGAGAAGTGACAGCTTCCCACTGCTACAGCTGAAGAGTGAGAGGGGAGCCGGGGGGGTCGCTTGATGCTGCAGCAGATATGCATTAGAGTCTGTACGTTTCCACCCTTCTGCCTGTCAACAACAGAGACTAGAGCTCATAATTATGTGACATAAAGGTACAAGTAGTATCTGAAGAGTTGAATGTTTCTGCTTCATGCAAAAATTGTTAAACCAGACGGCAACCTCTGGTATAACCAAGTGAAGCCGTGACGTAGAGACGCCGTATACGTCTCTGTAGAGACCTGTCAATCACTGTGTAGCCCCGCCCCTAAAGCATCCCCTCTTTATGGTCTGTTTGACTCTAAATGGAGCATAATGTACTAAATGAACATCATGCTGTATTGAAGAAGACTGTAAACTAGAGATTGAGACCATAAACTCATGTTTACAATGTTTACTGAGGGAATAAATCAAGAGAGAAGTAGAGTCATTTTAGACTAGACTTCTATACAACCAGAGGAGTCGCCCCCTGGTGGACACTAGAGAGAATGCAGCTTTAAGACGTGAAGCTCTGAAGACCTTTAAAGAACCGGATGTTGACGTCTGGACCTGAAGAGATGGACTCTCAGCGTTGCCGTCTTGCCGTCTTTCTCACCAGATTTAAAGACTTCTGGACTTCGTGCTGCTGGATCATTTTATTGTGAAAGAATTGGCAACACTGTAATGTTTAAAATCAAGTGTTCTCTTACTAGTTTCTCAACGTTACCAACCCTAGCTTTAACCAAAGAAAATGCCATATTTGGAAAAAGGCCTAATTTGGAACATCCAAACGTAATATGACAGTGTTTAGAGGTAAACCTGTCACTTGTTTGCATCATTTTACTTTTAAAGGCACAGCAGCTTCCATTGCAGATCATTTAGTGAGGTCCACTTCTGCTCCACCTCCCCCTGAGACTGAAGCATCCCCACCTGTGTTTGTCCTCTAGACTATATGAGGTCCTGTGGCTTCAAGCAGAGAGGCCACAATGGGTGCTGACTAAAGCGTTATGCAGGAAGGGCTTTTGGGGCGGATGTTTGTGATGGTGCTGCACCCCCCCCCCACCCACCCTGTGAGCGTTTGTGAAATATTCTCAGACAGAACAACGTATGAAGGCCGGCGGCACCCTGAAGAGAACCGCATTGAAAGAACATCCCATGAATTAGAAGGGAAGTGACCGTACCTTTGTTCTTCCTGCTCTCACCGGACAGGAGTTGACACTGTGCAGCAACAGCACATGGCTTTAGTGCGTGTGTGTGTGTGTGTGTGTGTGTGTGTGTGTGTGTGTGTGTGTGTGTTACAAAAGGCTGTTGTGTTGAAGCCTGACCTGAGGATCAGTGAGCCTGCAGCAACAAGCTCAGAAAACACACAACACACAAATCACTGGTGGTGGTTGATGTCTGCTTTATACACGAGTGAAGACGAGACCACCGCTTACCTCTGGTGACAGAGTGTAGTTTGCCACTATAATGTCTAAAAAATGAATATTGTTATAGTGTCTATTGGCTCCATCAGACCGTGACCTCCGCCACGCAATGCGGCAGTTTGCAGCCGAGCGAAGGTCCGCGGTTCTCTGCCGGAAGACGATAGGCCGCACCCTCCAGGTCTGGAGTGAGCCACTGGCCCTAAAGCGAGGCAGCTCATCGGGGTCTTGTTCACCAGTGAGGGTACAGTGGAGCGTGAGACGGACAGGAGGTTCGGTGATGTGGGTGTGAAGAGGAACCAGAAGACAAAGCTCTTCATTCACCAGTCCGGCTGGGTTCAGACCCTCAGCTGTGCTCATGAGGTCTTAAAGCTGCATTCTCTCTAGTGTCCAGCAGGGGGCGACTCCTCTGGTTGTATAGAAGTCTAGTCTAAAATGACTCTACTTCTCTCTTGATTTATTCCCTCAGTAAACATTGTAAACATGAGTTTATGGTCTCAGTCTTAAGTTTACAGTCTTCTTCACACTCACTCTTCTTCTGTGGTGGTCCGCCTAAATGAAAGGTTTAAGAGGAAGTCCCTTACGATGAATGCTGGTCTGGCTTTGATTGTTCCTGTATTATTTACATGACAACGATGTAGTTATTGCTAGCGTCCCGCGGCTGGATCAGGAAGTCCCCCCTACAGACAAAGCTCTCATTGTGAGTGTGAGACCAGCAGCACCAACAGAAGGAATCAGTGTCACAGAATCCTTTTAATAACTTGATAAAGTCACATGAATGTTCTCACCCTACACACAACTTAAAACCAGTACAAACCCACCGCATGGTTCATGAAAAGTTCTTTCATCCAAAATATAAACAGAATCGTAGATTTATCTCCGAGGCGTTCGTATTTTCACAATAGTTATCAGTTGGTAAAAGACGATTGCTTTCGATCCTCGAGGGTTCAGAGAACTTGAATGCACGCTAACCAAGCTTTCATTTATGTCATTCAAATAACACAATGTCTTATAATCTCTCGTCCCTCCTGTTAGTCTCGGTCCAGGATCTGCTCTGCAGCCTCTTCCAGGGTTTAATGATGCGTACTAACGAGTGACTCATCGCCACGGGAACCCTTCAAAGACACCAGGTCTCTGTGACCAGTAATGGCGTCTTCATAAAAACAGAGTCCGGCTTTTCACGCTGCAAAAATATCCATATATATATATATATATATATATATATATATATATATATATATATATATATATATATATATATATATATACTTCAGTAGTTCTGACATCCACCAAACTTCACACCTTCATTCCTCTCTGTGTGCTGAAGCTTTCTACAGAGGGCTTTGTCCACACACCACTCACACACTCATTTATACACTTATTAATAACAACATGGAGGACATGTTGACAGTGTTTTCTGATTTATAGAGTGATACAAAGAGATGTCTTAGATGAAGAAGAATTTTGAACCTGACTTTATCCAATGTTCACATTTGTGTTCTGGAAATGTATAACAATTAGCACATCATTAATAAGATAATGCCTCATTTGCATATTTAAACGTACATTACAATAAACACAGAAAATGTATAATACAAAAAGAGTTGCCTTAGTGTCGTTATAAACGGTGGACGTTTCATCGTGATCTCCGTTAGTCAATCAGCTGTGGTGTCTCCTCTTAAAGAGACAGGCCCTAAAACAGAGCGTTTCAGACAGAGGCTGAATACACGTATATTCAGACAGACAGTGTGAGAAAACTAATGTGTTTTTTGAACATTAAAGCATGAAAACATGTTCGAGTAGCAACCCTAAATACAAGAATGAACCTGAAAATGAGCACCATATGTCGCCTTTAAAATACGTAAACGAGGCTGTGTGTGAACAGCCGTCTTTGAGATGAACGAAAGACCATTTTTGAAAGTCCAGAATCCCTCATTACTGCGTCCACACGTCCTTCCTCTCCTTCCTCCATCCTTTCATTTCTCTCGTTCCACCGTCTCCGCTTCCACCCAGTGAAAAGCCCGTCTCTAAAGCTCAGACACGTCGGCCAAGTGTCTGGTTTCACTCGGCCTCCCATGCAACGGTTCACGGAAAACAATCAATTATTCTCAGAAATGTGTACCCCAGAGTGGGGACTCTTAATCCTTTTCAGCCTGAGATCCAAATTGAGGGAATTTAGGCATCTTGAAGAGCCAGGTTCATTAGAAGACGTTAGTGCTCTTGACATGTGGGCAGCCAAGAGGAAGAACTCTGCCTCAGACGACGCAGAACTCACACTTTACTTATTACATGCGAACATAAACAGCTCCTGCCCACACATGTACTAACACACCGTGTTCCTGGAAACAGCCCTGTGAGATTCATGTGAGCTTGTTTGGTCTAAAAACCTTTTGTTTATTTATAGTTTGTGTTTTTACTGACTCAGAAAGACACTTCTACATGGTACACTGTTCATCTCTGGACAGTTTCTGATGGTTCTGTTAATCTGGGGGTTTATAAACCAGCTGTGCAGGAGTTCCAGGAGGCAACCTCCAGATTTAAAGAGTGAAGTCAGAGCTTCACGTGTTAAAGCTGCATTCTCTCTAGTGTCCACCAGGGGGCGACTCCTCTGGTTGTATAGAAGTCTAGTCTAAAATGACTCTACTTCTCTCTAGTGTCCACCAGGGGGCGACTCCTCTGGTTGTATAGAAGTCTAGTCTAAAATGACTCTACTTCTCTCTTGATTTATTCCCTCAGTAAACATTGTAAACATGAGTTTATGGTCTCAATCTCTAGTTTACAGTCTTCTTCAATACAGCATGATGTTCATTTAGTACATTATGAAACATTTAGAGTCAAACACACCATAAAGCAGGGGATGATTTAGGGGCGGGGCTACACAGTGATTGACAGGTCTCTACCAGAGACGTATACGGCGTCTCTATCTTATGTGTGATCCAGTTATTTGGGTGAGTGAGGGGTGTCGAATGAGGTTAGGTAGTGGGACACATTTCAATCTACACATTAATACACAAATATCCCTATAAATACACACACACACACACACACACACACACACACACACACACACACACAGAAGTACATAACTAAAGGGAGGAGGAGGGCAGAGAAAAAGAGAGGAAGACGGTTATTTAAAGTGTGTTTGATCACTGGGGGATCCCACAAAGAGCTGAGTCAAACGGTGTCAAACAGGACGTCCAGCGGCTGAAGACACACGGCACGGCGCTGCCTTCTGACCGCGTGACGCCCGTCACATGTTTCAGCCTCGGGAGCCAATCGGTGAGCAGAGAATAGATGCGCTTATTGAGGGGAGACATGCAGAGCGAGGGACGTGACGGTGAGCGGTAGAAGGTTCTGATGCTTCAGGAACCAGCTTCTTTTTAACTGTGAGTGAGTGTGCATGAGGTCGACCCCCCCCCCCCCCCCCCCCCCTCAAGGCCACAGTACAGAGACAAGTCGTTTATGGGATGTTCAGATTTTAAACCCTCAGAGGCAGATTTGTGATTGGGGGCAGTACGAGTGGATTGAATGTGAATCACCGCTGAGTGCTCTCTACCTGACGGCGCTCTTTGTCCTCGCTTCCTTCTGAGGGGAGGGGCTCAGCCCCGGTGACATCGTCTGAGTAATGAAAAAGCCTCCATCACAAAAAAAACACCCACAACAAGCTTTGCTGTATCAGCTTACCGTGTTCTCAGGGAAGAGAAGTCGCAAATGTATTAAGTCTCTGGAACACACTCTCTGCATTCTGCCAGGACCTCATGAGCACAAACATGCTGTATCAAGTACCGTCATCACCAGGTTACAGGCATCATGTTCCATTTACACCTGGCTGCTCAAAGACGCTTCAACCGCGATCTCACAGCTTCCATCTCCATCAGGGGCTTCAGTGGGGCATCTTGACCCGGGTCATCTAATCAGCCACCTGGAACAAGTCCCTGTATTTAAAGCAGGAGGCAACCTCCGCTTCTGAAGAGTGAAGTCAGAGCTTCACGTGTTAAAGCTGCATTCTCTCTAGTGTCCACCAGGGGGCGACTCCTCTGGTTGTATAGAAGTCTAGTCTAAAATGACTCTACTTCTCTCTTGATTTATTCCCTCAGTAAACATTGTAAACATGAGTTTATGGTCTCAATCTCTAGTTTACAGTCTTCTTCAATACAGCATGATGTTCATTTAGTACATTATGCTCCATTTAGAGTCACACAGACCATAAAGAGGGGATGATTTAGGGGCGGGGCTACACAGTGATTGACAGGTCTCCACCAGAGACGTATACGGCGTCTCTACGTCACTCCTCCTCAGTCCTGATATGGTCACTTCCTGTTCACTGGTTGCAAAAAAACAAGATGGCGACTGTAGAATAAGACTAGAACTCTGCTCTGAACTGCACGTATGCTGGTGTGCACACAGCTAGCTTAGCATAGCTACATAGCGGACTCTCCCTACTTCATTCATTGTGTCCACTTCTTTCTGTGCATGTTTGCAAAGATGTTTATGTGCGTCTCTGGAGAAGCATAACTGCATCTTGATCTGAAGCCCCCATGAGTTTCAGGTCACATTCTTAAAACGGAGATGAAGTTTGAATCCTGTCTCTCGTGTCTTTGTGTCTTTGTGTCTCTGCAGCATCTTGTTTGCAGACATCAAAGGTTTCACCAGCCTGGCCTCCCAGTGCACAGCGCAGGAGCTCGTGATGACGCTCAACGAACTCTTCGCCCGCTTTGACAAGCTGGCAGCGGTAAGGACGCACACACACACACACACACACACACACACACACACACACACATGCATGCTGTGTGTGAAGGCCACACACTGGGCTTTGTTTGGTAGAGAACGTATGTTCCTTGTTGGTGTGAACATCAGCCCATGCTAGCATGAATACAGACTTGTGCACAGAGCTCCACAATATCTGTCGTCAACGTCCTGCAGCCAGAGACTGTTAGCAGCACGTTTATTAATAATCTGAAGCAGCTTCATGAATATTGATCCAGAAGCTTCATTGTTTGTGCAGCTAATGATCAACATGTGACACGTGTTCATGAAAAGCTGACGGGCTCATCAATATCCATGAGTTAAACGGGCGTCGTAAAGCAGAATCAACACTTTTATGTCCACGCCAGATGTGCCTTGTGTCTGTGTATCACACACACACACACACACACACACACACACACACACACACACACACACACACACACACACACACACACACACACACACACACTAACACACACACACACACACACACACACACACACACACACTGTCCTCTTTACACAGTGGGTCTTTTTGTATTTTCCCAGAGCCATGTGCTACAGAGATACTCAGGTGGCTGTCATGAGACACAGCCTTCTCCCAAGCCCTACAGACACACACACACACACACACACACACACACGAGCGTGTTCATGTGTGTGTGCGTAACTTCTAAAATAAATTGTGGAGTAAATTCTTTTAAACAAGCAAAGTTGTGATTGTAAAAGCTCTCATGTTTCAACAGATGTTCTCTTCCTTAACGTCGTTAAATTCAACCGAACAAATCAGACTAGTTTGATTGACGGGTGTGTGTGACTCTAAATGGAGCATAATGTACTAAATGAACATCATGCTGTATTGAAGAAGACTGTAAACTAGAGATTGAGACCATAAACTCATGTTTACAATGTTTACTGAGGGAATAAATCAAGAGAGAAGTAGAGTCATTTTAGACTAGACTTCTATACAACCAGAGGAGTCGCCCCCTGGTGGACACTAGAGAGAATGCAGCTTTAACACATGAAGCTCTGAAGAACCAGAGGTTGCCTCCTGGTGTGGATGGATCAAGCTGTACAGTTCACTGTGTCCTGGGGAGGTAATGCGTCGGTGTTCTTGTTCTTCGTTCAGGAGAACCACTGTCTGAGGATCAAGATCCTGGGGGACTGCTACTACTGTGTGTCCGGGCTGCCGGAGGCCCGGGCCGACCACGCCCACTGCTGCGTGGAGATGGGGATGGACATGATCGAGGCCATCTCGTAAGTTCTACCATCAACCTTGACAAAGGAACAACGGGCCAGATCCACTGCTTCCCTTCTCACCTTTCACAATAAAAGCCCTTTATCAGTTTACCAGAGGGAACTCAAATCCTCTCGGAGCATTTCACTAAAAGGAAACTCAATAAAATATCTAATAGTAGCTTTAGTTTAATACAGAATATTTTGCAGGCCAGTATTTTTACATTTTGGTGTTGTTTGCTGGTCCCGCCCCCCCGGTGGTCTCTGGTTTTTAAAAAGACTAGCTCACACACACACACGGAGTGAACTTTCCCCGACCATGGGAACACCACTCTGGACTTCTTGATTTAGTTGGTGTTCCCCTCTAACGGGAGGCTGCAGTAAAACAAGAAGGATAGAGATGTTGGAGCAGCAGGTCGGTCGGTGGGAAAAACCTCTGGACAGATGATTTCCAGATGCAGTTTTATGAATCGTGGGAATTATTTACAGGCTGTGGGAATTGTAATAAATGACGTCACTTGTTAAAGGGATACTTTCACATCCAAACACTACTACGTTTTAATGATCTCTTATCTTACTGAGGGAATAAATCAAGAGAGAAGTAGAGTCATTTTAGACTAGACTTCTATACAACCAGAGGAGTCGCCCCCTGATGGACACTAGAGAGAATGCAGCTTTAAGACGCGAAGCTCTGGATTTAAACCAGAACACTGATTCCACTGTCATGTCCGTACAGTAAATATGAAGCCACAGCTAGCCGCCTGCTAGCTTAGCTTAGCACAAAGACTGTAAACAGGGGGAAACAGCTAGCCTAGCCCTTAAAGTATCTGCTACTAACTAAAAGTCTGTACGTCGGTTCTTTGATTTTCTCAACAACCGTTCAGCCGATTGACGTCAAACTCGTCGGCTGAGTTAATCAGAACCCGAGGACGGGTCGAGTCGAGCGGGACGTTGTTTGGATGAACTGTTCTTGAGAAAGCTGAGGTCCAGCAGGGCGCTGCGACAGTGAAATGAAACATGTAAAAGCAGAGGGATGAACTCAGAGGTGGTCTTCAGTCACAGCAGTGAGTCTCAGCGTTATCCAGCTGTGATCTAACCAGGACTACACGGCTGAGGCAGTGAGGACTGTTCTGGTCCACTCGGGTCACCCGTCTGATCGGTAACAGCTGCTGTCAGCCTGGTTAGACACCAGAGGCTGCCTCTGTGTTCATCTGAGTCTACAGACTAAGACCTCGATACTCAAGGAAAGCTTTTAATATTCAGAACTAAATAACAACCATGTTAAAACAAGGAAACAGCATTCTTTAAATACCTGTTACACTGCAGGAGTGTATGAGTTTATGAGTGTATTAATGGATTCACAGCTTAAACAGAAGCTTTTTAAATTTCCACTTTCACAGTTTTCAAGACGAAGTTTACTGTAAACTGTTTGATGATGAGGAACATGAAATCTGTGTAAAATCAACTTAATTTTTACGTTAAAATCTTTAAAAACTGAAAACAATGAGACTTAAAGGAATTCTTCTCCCACAAAACAATCATGTGAACATCGAACAAACGTGTTTCCATGAAAAAAAACAACAAGAAAAGTCTTGAGAACTGTTAACAATAAACTAATAACTATTCAAAACACTTCTGCATAAACTCTCATGTTTGCTCAGGTGTGCTGTTCATTCGTTCATTCGTTGATCAGTAACATGACTGATGGTTCCTTCTTTTATCGGTTCAGTTCAGAGACCTGAAGCGTTCCCTGTGTGATCTCTAGAAGGTGGTTTGTTCCCCGGTGGTCCTGTAGAACCTTCACGCCGTCGTGTCTCCTGTGCTCGTCCTGCAGGCTGGTGCGCGAGGTGACCGGGGTGAACGTGAACATGCGAGTGGGCATCCACAGCGGCCGGGTCCACTGCGGCGTGCTGGGACTCAGGAAGTGGCAGTTCGACGTCTGGTCCAACGACGTCACTCTGGCCAATCAGATGGAGGCCGGGGGCCAGGCCGGGTCCGTGGCTCCAGAACCTGGTCCGTTTGACGGCAGCGCTGTAGATGTGTTGAACGTGTCTGAACATGTGTGTGTGTGTGTGTGTGTGTGTGTTTGTCACCTCAGGCGCATCCACATCACCAAGGCCACTCTGAACTACCTGAACGGGGACTACGACGTGGAGCTGGGAGAAGGGGGGGAACGAAACGCCTACCTGAAGACGCACAACATAGAAACCTACCTCATCGTGGGCTGCAGTCAGAAGAGGGTAGGTCCTCCTCTGTGTCTGGAGCCCAGAGCTCAGCCGAAGGCTCCTCGGCGCTGTGTGAAGCTGCGTGCTTTGACCTGTATCCACCAGGGGGCAGCATAGCTCCACGTGACAAACACATGTAATCACGTTCATCCTCCAGAGTCACGTCTCTGTGCTCCTGATGATCATCTGTCCAATCTTCTCTCCTCTTTTAAGATCTATCTACGTCTGACTCTGGAGCTGCTAGGTCCTCTTCCTCTGAAGCTCATTCATTTAATTCATCATTTAAGAATATTAATACATGCAGCTCTAGGAACACGTGTTGGTCTCTGTTTAGAATATTAAGAACGGGTCAAAAGTGGAGGAAATAACAACTTTATCACTTTATCACTTTATTAGTTTATTAGTTGATTCATAGATACAGTGTGTCTCTGTGTAGATAAAGTGTGTGTGTGTGTCTGTGTGTAGATACAGTGTGTCTGGTTGTGTGTAGATAAAGTGTGTGTGTGTGTGTGTGTGTGTGTGTGTAGATAAAGTGTGTCTTGTTGTCGTACCTCCTGCAGAAGGAGGAGAAGGCGATGATCGCTAAGATGAACCGGCAGAGGACCAACTCTGTGACCCACAACAGCGGCCACTGGACCGACCGGCCCTTCTACAACCACCTGGGCGGCAACCAGGTGTCCAAGGAGATGAAGAGGATGGTGAGGAGCCCCCCCCCCCCCCCCCCCAATATCTTATCCCAGGTCCTCATGAAGCCGACGCGTTCTTTTTAATTACCCATAATCCTTTTGATCTCACTCTGAGGAGCTCTCAGGGAGACAACAGAACAACGACTAAATCCTGACCTCCACCTTCTAACCCTTTGAACCCTCAAAGGTGTTTCAGGGCCTTTTCTCTCTGTGGTCTTGATTTTTCTCTTCAAAATAAAAGTCCTGCTCCTCTGTAGAAACAGAACCTCCATGAGTAGAAGTAGAGAACTAGAACATGTGTTTAGTGAGAAGAACACAGTTATGATGACATCACTCTTTAAGAAGTTCAATATTTATTTTGTTAATTTATTTCACTACTAATGTAAAGTTACTTTTTATTACACACTTTATGTTGTTATGACTTTACTCCTCTTCCCTGTTTTTATTCTTAGTTCTAGATTTGTTTTCTTCAGAGCTCAGTTCCTCCTCTAGCTTGAGCTCAGTAATCTCATTCATATTTTAATGTTATTTCTACTGTAGCTCTGAGAAGAGAGCGCCACCTAGTGAACATCCAGCCACACACACACACACACCAACACACACCAACACACTAACACACACACACACACACACATACACACCAACACACACACACACACACACACACACACACACCAACAACACACTAACACACACACACACACACACACACACACACATACATACACACCAACACACACACACACACACACACACACACACACACACACCAACACACACCAACACACCAACACACACACACACACACACACACACACACACACACACACCAACACACACCAACACACTAACACACACACACACACACACACACACTAACACACTAACACACACACTAACACACACACACACTAACACACACACACACACACTAACACACACACACACACACACACACACACACTAACACACACACACACACTAACACACACACTAACACACTAACACACTAACACACACACACACACACACACACACTAACACACACACACACACACACACATTGATTTGTAGCAATAGTTTAGAGGTTATGGAGCCATCACAGCGAGACCTGCTGTAGATATATAATTATAATTGTGCCTTTTATGAGATGACAATAATCTATTTTTCACGACTCAGTAATTATCTTTATTGTCTATAAAATATCTTATTTAAATTCAAATTTAAATAAGTTTCAGAATCCAAAGTGATCTTCAAAGAGCTTAAGTATTTAATTTAAAAAGAAATAAAACAGCAAACTGTCATATTTAAGGATCAGGGTGTTATTGATTTATTATTTACTCAATTCATTTAGAATATGATAATATTCTGTCTTTGACGAGAGATGACGTGGCGTCTTCTGTCCTCGTCTTCGGTCTCTGGACAGCGGCTGAGGAGGAGGACAGAGGACAGAGGACAGAACGGTCTCTGTCTTCATCAGAAAATCATATTTAAAATACAGAAACAAACTCATGATGTTCTTTAACCTAAAACCATCCATCATGAGCGTGATTATTATTATTATTATTACTATTATTATTATTATTATTATTACTATAATTACTATTATTATTATTATTATGATGATGTTTGTCTTTTATTTTATTTCAGATGTTTAAGGGGAGGGACACAGTAAATATATACATTTTAAGTTCAAGTTGATGACGTTTTAATCTGCAGTTGATTTATTCATGTCTCTCTTTCTGTCTTTCAGGGATTTGAAGACCCTAAAGACAAGTGAGTGACTGTTTATCAGCGCTAACGTCTCTCTGAGTGAACGAGTGAATGAGTGAACGAGTGAACGAGACGACATCAATAACACACACGAGTCCTGAAAGCAAAGCCTCACTGACTGTTAACCACTGAAGACACAACGATCACTTTGAGTCAGAGACACTGAAGTCTCTCTGACTCCATGGTGCTCCCTCCTCCCTCCTCTCCTCTCTCTCTCTTCCTCTCCTCCTCCCTCCTCTCCTCTCTCTCTCTTCCTCTCCTCCTCCCTCCTCTCCTCTCTCTCTCTTCCTCTCCTCCTCCCTCCTCTCCTCTCTCTCTCTCTTCCTCTCCTCCTCCCTCCTCTCCTCTCTCTCTCTTCCTCTCCTCCTCCCTCCTCTCCTCTCTCTCTTCCTCCTCCTCCCTCCTCTCCTCTCTCTCTCTTCCTCTCCTCCTCCCTCCTCTCCTCTCTCTCTTCCTCTCCTCCTCCCTCCTCTCCTCTCTCTCTCTTCCTCTCCTCCTCCCTCCTCTCCTCTCTCTCTTCCTCCTCCTCCCTCCTCTCCTCTCTCTCTCTTCCTCTCCTCCTCCCTCCTCTCCTCTCTCTCTTCCTCCTCCTCCCTCCTCTCCTCTCTCTCTCTTCCTCTCCTCCTCCCTCCTCTCCTCTCTCTCTCTTCCTCTCCTCCTCCCTCCTCTCCTCTCTCTCTTCCTCCTCCTCCCTCCTCTCCTCTCTCTCTCTTCCTCTCCTCCTCCCTCCTCTCCTCTCTCTCTTCCTCTCCTCCTCCCTCCTCTCCTCTCTCTCTCTTCCTCTCCTCCTCCCTCCTCTCCTCTCTCTCTTCCTCCTCCTCCCTCCTCTCCTCTCTCTCTCTTCCTCCTCCTCCCTCTCTCTCTCTCTCCTCTCTCCTCTTCCTCCTCTTTTATTCTGGCGTCCCGCTGACAGACTTCCTCAGGCTACAGCTCACTTCCTGTTTCTCCTGCAGACAGACAGGAAGTGCATGCTGTGATGTCATCGAGCTGTGCTACTGAGTGATGTCACACATGTATTCATGAGGAGGAGGAGATGTCTGGATGTTGAACCTTCTTCACCTCTATGAACACTGTGAAGTGTGAACCTGAACCTGGTTTATAACACGTGTTATTATGTATCACTCTGTTATTACTGTATCAGTATCTGAACACCTGTAAAGATCCCCGACATCATTCAAAATACTTCACTATTAATGATAATACTTTAAGTCAGATGAGATGATGTTTTCACATGAATATAAAACAGATATTAGAGATGAAT
>NW_027176274.1:1327443-1357443 GCF_023349555.1 Cebidichthys violaceus | reverse complement strand
GGTGGTCACTAGAGAGAATGCAGCTTTGACACATGAAGCTCTGACTTCTCTCTCCAGAGGTTCAGAGATGAAGAAGTTGTTCAAATGTTCTTTGGTTCTCCTCCAGTACTCCAAACAGGTGGACTCCAGGTTCGGGGCCTACGTGTCCTGCGCCTCCCTCGTCTTTCTCTTCATCTGCTGCATCCAGATCGTCATCGTTCCACGGTGAGTTTACAGACACTAACATCACCTCCATCACCGATCAAAGGAGGAGCAGGGTGACAGTAGTCTAGCTCCTCACAGACACTTTCATGTTACCAAGCTGAGGACCATCATCATCATCATCATCACCATACATGTGTCCAATTCATGCTAATGCTATAGCATCCGCTATTATCTAAATAAGTGAGGCGATGAGAACTTGTAACAACCCAATTAGACTGTAAGTGATGACTCTGGATGTTTGAGTGGATATGCTGCAGGTCATGTTTTAAATACAGAAGGTGAGTGAGACAAAGAAACTATTTATTCATTTTCCTGAAGTATGCCTCAAATGTGAATTGATTTTTAAAGTGTGACTATATAATGTCTTTTGTGTCTCTTTATGACTTTTTGTATCTTTTGTCTTTTTATGACTTTTGTCTCTTTATGACTTTTTGTCTTTTTGTATCTTTTGTGTCTTTTTATGACTTTTGTCTTTTTATGACTATTGTCTTTTTATGACTTTTTGTATTTTTTGTCTTTTTGTGACTTTTGTCTTTTTATGACTTTTTGTATCTTTTGTGTCTTTGTATGACTTTTGTATCTTTTGTGTCTTTTATGACTTTTTGTGTCTTTTTATGTCTTTGTCTTTTTATGACTTTTGTATCTTTTGTGTTTTTTTTATGACTTTTGTCTTTTTTTTAATCTTTTATGACTTTTTGTATCTTGTTTGTTTTTTGTCTTTTTATGACTTATGTATTTTTATGACTGTTTGTATGTTTTGTGTCTTTTTCTGACTTTTGTATCTTTTGTCTTTTTATGACTTTTTATGTATTTTTGTATCTCTTTGTATCTTTTGTGTCTTTTATGACTTTTCATGTCTTTTTGTATCTTTTGTGTCTTTTTATGACTTTTTATGTCTTTTTGTATTTCTTTGTATCTTTTGTGTCTTTTTATGACTTTTCATGTCTTTCTGTATCTTTTGTGTCTTTTGTCTTTTTGTGACTTTTTGTCTTTTTGTGTCTTTTTATGACTTTTGTATCTTTTGTCTTTTTATGACTTTTGTCTTTTTTTTACAAAACCTTTTGTTTTTTGTCTTTTTGTGTCTTTTTGTGACTTTTTGTCTTTTTATGACTTTTGTATCTTTTGTGTTTTTTATGACTTTGATGTATTTTTATGACTTTTTGTATATTTTGTGTCTTTTGTCTTTTTGTGACTTTTTGTCTTTTTGTGTTTTTTATGATTTATGTATTTTTATGACTGTATATTTTGTGTCTTTTTATGACTTTTCATGTCTTTTTGTATCTTTTGTCTTTTTGTGACTTTTTGTGTCTTTTAATGTCTTTTTGTATCTTGTGTCTTTTTATGACTTCATGTCTTTTTGTATCTTTTGTGTCTTGTCTTTTTGTGACTTTTTGTCTTTTTGTGTCTTTTTATGACTTTTGTATCTTTTGTGTCTTTTTATGACTTTTTGTATCTTTTGTGTCTTTTTATGACTTTATGTCTTTTGGTATCTTTTGTGTCTTTTTATGTCTTTTTGTATCTTTTGTGTCTTTTTATGACTTTTCATGTCTTTTTGTATCTTTTGTCTTTTTGTGACTTTTTATGTCTTTTTGTCTTTTTATGACTTTTGTATCTTTGGTCTTTTTTTATGACTTTTATGTATTTTTATGACTTTTTGTGACTTTTTGTCTTTTTGTGTCTTTTTATGACTTTTGTATCTTTTGTGTCTTTTTATGACTTTTTGTATCTTTTGTGTCTTTTTATGACTTTTCATGTCTTTTTGTGTCTTTTTATGACTTTTCATGTCTTTTTGTATTTTTTGTCTTTTTGTGACTTTTTATGTCTTTTTGTCTTTTTATGACTTTTGTATCTTTGGTCTTTTTTTATGACTTTTATGTATTTTTATGACTTTTTATGACTTTTGTGTCTTTTTGTATCTTTTTATGACTTTTTATGACTTTCTATGACTTGTGTATCTTTTGTGTCTTTTTATGACTTTTTGTCTTGTTATGTCTTTTTCTGTCAACATCATGACGTCTTTGCTGTCGTCTGCAGCTCCAGTCTGATGATCGGCTTCTTCGTCACCTTCCTCGTCATCCTGACGGCGGTCATGTTCGTCTCCACGGTGTACTGCTGCTTTGGGGTGAGTCTCATAACACGAGTTGGGCTGGTTGTTGTTTTCATACATGAATCATCAGATGAATCTGTTTAGTCTTTCATCAGGTTTGACTGAAGTGAGTAAAGTCTACACAGTCTGCTCTTCACCTCGTTCCTCAGTGTAAAGCACTAGTCGATCAGTTCATCCAGAATCACTGCAGCTCAGCCTGCAGGACGTCAGAGAATGTGTCCTCTAACGTGTCCTCTAACGTGACCTCCTCTCTGCTCCCAGCTGTTCCCCGTCGCTCTGCAGACTCTCTCTAAGAGGATCGTTCAGTCCAGACTGAACAGCACCCTGGTGGGCGTCTTCACCATCGTCGTCGTCTTTCTCTCTGCTTTCATCAACATTGTGAGTTCAACACAATTTACCCCAAAAAGAGACAAATCGAGACCATTTTCATAATCTCAAAAGAACAACTTTCCACGTTCACCTCCTCCAGTTCACCTGCAGCAGTCTGGACCTGCGCAGCTGCATCGAGGCGGAGCTTAACGTCAGCGAGGCCGACGCGTGCCACGCCCACTTCCTCAACTACAGCCTGGACATGCAGCTGAGCCCGTGTGGAGACGACGCCCTCGTCTGCAGCTTACCTGAGGTACAGGTGCGCCCCGGTCTCTGGAGTCCGCCTCCTCGATTCCTTTGATCTCGGAGGAGACGAGGAAAGAGAGGAGTCGAGGAGGCGGTCGCCTCCGAGCGTCACTTTAGAGAGACGTCATTTAAATATGAGACATAGAGAAGCAGAGCACTTTCCTGCAGATGATTCAAACCGAGGCTTCTAAAGAAGCTGATGGGTCTGCAGCAGTGAAGCCAGAGAACAGTCAGCGTCTGTTGATTAAATACATCCGTCACCAATGTCACTGCAGCCTCGTTAACCACAGGAGCACAAAACACCGTCGAGCGTTAACGGTAACGTTAACGTTCATCAGTCTCGGGTTGAAAGGAGACGAACGAGTTCTATTGGTTGCGTCTCTTGTGGCCGTAAAGGGAAACCTCTTTATTGCTCTTGTAACGCTGGGAGACACTGGGCTGTAGGTTCTGAGGTGTCAGCGCTCCAGATGAGGGCCTTTGTTTGTGAGCAGCAGCAGCACAAAGTGAGGGTGACTGCAGGCGTAGATGTGAACGTCTGGCTCGCTCACCGCTGTGTAAATGAGCGGCGGTGTTGTGGGTTTATCGGCTGTTTTATAACACAGAACATAAAGCTTGACTGCCAGACATTAAACCCGCTCTCCGTCTCTCCGTCTCTCCGTCCCTCAGTACTTCTCGTCCTGCGTGCTGCTCAGCCTGCTGGCCTGCTCCGTCTTCCTGCAGATCAGCAGCATCGGGAAGCTCTTCCTCATGCTCTTCATCGAGCTGCTCTACGTGCTCGTCATGGAGGTGCCCAAAGTGAGCCTCTTCGACACCCAGGACCTGCTGGTGACGGCCAACGCCATCGGCGAGCGCACGAATGGAACAAGGTGAGACCGAAATGTCCATCGCCACGGAGACCGGAGGCGTCGCCTCCGTCATGTGATGAAGCTAACGGCATCATTATCACTGCTGGAACCACGCTAACGCTAACTAACTAAGATCTAGAGGGCAGCTTGTTCTTTGTGTCACAGTGTTCCTTCAGAGTTCATCTCTACACTCATACAGGAAAACCTAATGTGTGTGTGTGTGTGTGTGTCTGACCTCCAGCTGTGTGGTGGACTCTAAGGTTCCTCTGAAGATCGTGACCCCGGTGGTCATCACCGTCTT
The DNA here is from genome assembly GCF_023349555.1 of Cebidichthys violaceus. Classification (NCBI taxonomy): domain Eukaryota; kingdom Metazoa; phylum Chordata; class Actinopteri; order Perciformes; family Stichaeidae; genus Cebidichthys; species Cebidichthys violaceus. Next base: position 1,353,371 of record NW_027176274.1, on the reverse strand, counting down.
CGTGCTCGCCCTCTACCTTCACGCCCAGCAGGTGGAGTCCACGGCCAGACTCGACTTCCTCTGGAAGCTGCAGGTCAGTGTGTGTGTGTGTGTGTGTGTGTGTGTGTGTGTGTGTGTGTGTGTGTGTGTGTGTGTGTGTGTGTGTGTGTCCGTCGCCATCTTGGTATTTTTTGCAACCAGTGAACAGGAAGTGACCATATCTGGACGTAGAGACCTGTCAATCACTGTGTAGCCCCGCCCCTAAAGCATCCCCTGCTTTATGGTCTGTTTGACTCTAAATGGAGCATAATGTACTAAATGAACATCATGCTGTATTGAAGAAGACTGTAAACTAGAGATTGAGACCATAAACTCATGTTTACAATGTTTACTGAGGGAATAAATCAAGAGAGAAGTAGAGTCATTTTAGACTAGACTTCTATACAACCAGAGGAGTCGCCCCCTGCTGGACACTAGAGAGAATGCAGCTTTAACACGTGAAGCTCTGACTTCACTCTGCTGAACCGGAGGTTGTCGTCTGGTTTCAACAGGTGTTACAGATAGTCAGGTTCAAGAGGTTTATTATGTGTCGGCTGTAGTACATCTCGTTATCATCATCGTATCTTTTATAGACTTTTATCGGTAGATGCCAAGATATTTAACTGGATAATCGACCTGCTGGTGGCGCTACATAAAAAAGTCATTAGGGTTCATCCTCTGGGGACCACGGACATCTGTACCTACTTTTCATGGCAATCCATTTAACAGTCGTTGATATATCTCACTGTAAGAGTACTTTGTGCGTTGAACCCCCGACAGGCCACAGAGGAGAAGGAGGAGATGGAGGAGCTGCAGGCCTACAACCGCCGTCTGCTCCACAACATCCTGCCCAAAGACGTCGCCGCCCACTTCCTGCAGCGCGAGCGCCGCAACGACGAGCTCTACTACCAGTCGTGCGAGTGCGTGGCGGTCATGTTCGCCAGCATCAGCAACTTCTCAGAGTTCTACGTGGAGCTGGAGGCCAACAACGAGGGCGTGGAGTGTCTGCGGCTGCTCAACGAGATCATCGCCGACTTCGACGAGGTGAGACGGGAACAAAGATGAGCTGGTGTAATGTATATTGAGCATATATTGAGCATATACTGTCATAAATGAGCAGATATGAAGTGTGATGAGGCCGGTAGTAATGTGATATCAGCTGTGGACAGACGGACAGACACGCACGCACGATCAAATGCATGATAATAAAAAATAATCTTCGACTCATTAAATGTTTTGCTACTAATAAATAGATGAGATAAATATATATTTGTTATAATACGGTTGTTTTTATGGATCTTTAACATCAGATCATCAGTGAGGACCAGTTCCGCCAGCTGGAGAAGATCAAGACCATCGGCTCCACCTACATGGCGGCCTCCGGCCTCAACGACTCCACCTACGACAAGGTCGGCCGCTCGCACATCCGCGCGCTGGCGGACTACGCCATGAGGATGATGGACCAGATGAAGTACATCAACGAGCACTCCTTCAACAACTTCAAGATGAAAATAGGTGATTTTTAATAAATACCGTTTCATCAAGCAGGTTATTGTAGGATAAACTGTCATATTGATCTGTTTTTGATTATTTGTATTATTCGTTAATCGTTAAACGTTCTCAGGTCTCAACATCGGCCCCGTGGTCGCCGGTGTGATCGGAGCCCGGAAGCCTCAGTACGACATCTGGGGGAACACGGTGAACGTGGCGAGTCGCATGGACAGCACAGGAGTACCGGAGAGGATCCAGGTGAAGATCATATTCATAAGTGTTAATAAAGAGCTGTAATATATAAATATACATATAAGTCTCAACAGAGGTAAATGAGATCATTAGAGCTGCAACCAACGATTATTTTCATTGTCGATTATTTCCTCGATTAATTGATTTGGTCTATAAGATGACTCCGTCCTCAAATGTCTTCGGAGTAAAGAAACAAAAAATATTCATATTTCTTTAAAAAATTACTCAAACCAATTACCGAGATTATTTTAACGGTTGACAACTAATTGATTATTAACATTTGCAGCCGTATAGATCATTTTAGAATATTTTTAAAAATAGTTAGATAACGTTACTTAATTTTTGAAAAGCACACATTTTTTATTGTGTTGTTTTAAAGACGTAACACAGCAGGAGTAATTACATTATTACATTATTAAATTAAAAGTGACCACCAGATACACATTTTTATTCATCCATCACTTAAAGTTATGCCGATATTTGGTGATAAATGTCACTAAAAATCATCCTTTGTTAGTAATAAGGATGTGCATTTTCTCAGTAATAATTTATTCTATTACACGAGTCAAAGACAGAGTTTAACAAAAGTGAATATTAATGCTGAATGACTCATTAAAGCAGCTCAACATGTCTGAAGAACGTATGCACATTAGATGAATTTCCAATCTGTCCCCAAAATAGCTTCAAGATAACGGAGAAGAGAGTCCGTTCACTTTAATGAAAGACATTAATTAAAAGCGTCTATATTGGTTTTGCTCCATCAGATGTGAAATCATTCAAGTTTAATAACTTAAGCTTCTTTGAACAGAACAAAATATAATGAGCACCGGAGTTTACTGATGAACGTGAACGTGACGCAAGATCAACACTACGATTATATATATATATATATATATATATATATATATATATATATATATATATATATATATATATATTATTATGATGTAGACCTCGTCTACATACGGACGATTATCTTTAGTCTTCACAGACACACAAGCTGAGAAGCCTTTAAAATGCAGTTTTAACTCGACTTGTTGGTCAAATAGAAGCTCTTTGACCAAAATAAAACACTTAGCATATAAATAGATTATATTATAGTTTATTGTTAGTGTATAACCAGAACAAAAAACTTTAATCTGACATTTTAAGTGATTAACACTCATTTTATTTTGGTTTTTGGCCGCTTTATGTTTTGGTGAAGTGAGAAAATGACGGTTTGGACTTCATGGTGTTAAAAAATGACTTTTATGTTTTTAACATCAAGACGACACAAAGAGTTGATGAAGTTATAATAGTATAAAACTATAACTTTTTATTAAACTCACACTGACATTTCCTCGTTTAACCCCTTTCATGGGTTTTTAATTGTTACATTTTTACGTCAGTTTGGCTGTGGTAATGAGTACGGCAAACATTTTGAGTTTTTATTTAAAAATCTTTAAAAGATAATAAGTCTGTAATAAACTGTGCAGACCCCTAAGGACAGAAATGTCCCATTAAAGCCACCGTGTTCATGAATATTGGGTAGTTATGAAGTTTTAAATAAAATAATATTAATATATAATATTTTTATTACATTTTCTTGACATCCGCGCAGCTTTTTTGAAAGTGATGCACAACTGAGTGAAGTGTTTTTATCTGCGTAAGCAAAGGCAGAACGATGATAAACACATGATAATATGAAGAGCCTGTACACTCATTTCCTTTCCTTTCCTCCGTCCTCAGGTGACCGCTGACATGTACCAGGTGCTGAGCTCCTACAACTACACCCTGGAGTACAGAGGTCTGGTCACAGTCAAGGGAAAAGGAGAGATGATGACTTACTTCCTCACCAGTGGACCCTCGACCAGTTAACCTCAACTCAGTGAGAAATGGACTCACCGTGGGGGGGGGGGGGTTGTAGCCTCTGACGGGCTCGTGGACCTCTGATAGTTTACGGCGGACTGAGACGGACTCCTCGCAGCGCCGATTCCTTTCCTTAAACTGAGGCCACGTGGAGGACGGATGAGGAGATTCCTCTCCAAAGCTCAGACTATGAGGCCCAGCCAGACCTGAATCTGAGACCAAAGATGTCCAACCAGAGCGTAAAGACAGATGTTGTGAGTCTCAGTCCCTAACAGGAGGAATGTTCTCGAAGAGATTTCATCTGTTCAGAGGGTCCTCTCTCTGCTGAACGTGTTTATGTATTTTGATTTAATGTGCTGTAGGTTTAAACACATTTCCGTCCATGTCGTCGTGGTCCAGGTATGAATCTCTAAAGTTAACCAGCACCACGGCACTAGTCCGTCCTCGTATCGATGTATCTGACCACGTCGGTAATCAACAGATTGAGGTGGAGAACGTCCCTCAGAGACCAGAAAAACTTCTCGTCAGACGCATTAATTTCACAAAGGAACACCACAATATCATCAGCGTACAAACAAATTAAACACACACCACGGTATCGTCAGCGTACAATCACACTAAACACACACCGCGGTATCGTCAGCGTACAAACACACTAAACACACACCGCGGTATCGTCAGCGTACAAACACACTAAACACACACCGCGGTATCGTCAGCGTACAAACACACTAAACACACACCGCGGTATTGTCAGCGTACAAACACACTAAACACACACCGCGGTATCGTCAGCGTACAAACACACTAAACACACAGAGGGGATGTCAAAGAAGAGCTTTTTTCTAATCTTTGACATTTTGTATTTTGACATTCAGAACACCAAACAAACCCTATCAGATATTTTCAGATTCTATATTTTGTACATTAATATATTAGAGAGCTATCTATAAAACACCGATGTGTATTCAGATGTGCAAACTGTCTCACTCTCATGTTGGGATGTCAGAGGTCTGGTGTTAGCGTAGCGTCACGGCTAATGTACCGTTTAGCCCCTGAACGCCCCCTTTTTTTTCCCGCTCTTTCGTCTTCTACCGAGGTGGGCGGTTTTTAGATCTGCGGGAAGTTAAACCGTTTTCTGATTATTTCAAACCGAGTGCACTTTGAACGGCAGACGAGGACGAGGCGATTGCGACCCCCCCTTCTTCTTCTTGCTCAATCAGATGGTACGACCCAATGAATGTCCAACGATCTCCGCTGAGGCCTTTAATATGAACTTTACACTGAGGACGGTGGTGATGCTCATCCTGTGGACAGACGTGTGCTCTTTTATCTGCTGTTCTGTTCTTTTCTCTTCAGTATTACCGCGTTTCTCAGCATGTCGTCAGACAACCTGCCGCTCTCATTAGATGTCTCTTGTCTTGTTTATTACCAAACACTACAGCTGGTTCTGTTTGTCTTGGCTGATCACAGAAAACAGTCGTCGGTAAACATCTGGACTGTCGAGAACATCGAGATCGAAGCTTAAAGGATAAGACGAGCGACATATGATTTTTATTGTTCGTCAACAAATCTTATGAGGAAAACTAAATCATCAAAGTTTTGACTTCTACTCTTCTATTTGTTCCTGGAGACACGAACAGCATTAATTATAGTTTTACGTTGTTTATATATAATTACAATTAAAAAACAAAAAACTCTTGTGTAAATAGAAAATAATAAAAAAGACAATTACACATACAAATATGTAGTATTTTAATAATTAATAGTAACATTTTTATATAATTAAAGCTCACAGAGCTACTGGCCAATCAGAGGTCCTGCTGCTTCTTTGTGGGTTGGACTTGAATTAGTTTTTGGTGACACGTCTTTAAAATGTACCTGATGGAAATGGAATTTAAAAAGTTATATTTAAGAGAATTTTAAAAAATGTGACATTTTAAAAATTATATTATATGATGCTTTAAAGTCAGAATTAAGAAAAGTGAAACAAATGTAAACGTATCATTGTTTTATAATAATTTAAATGCAAATATAATTAAACACATAACAGCTTTTAAATATGAGATGTAGAGAGTTTTGCTACACAGGCAACAACCGTTCACTGATCAATGTATTGATCAGTGTGATCAATACACTGATGATTTGTCTTTTCATAGGATATCTTAATATATATATATATATATATATATATGTATAATCATATAAATATATAATATATATGTATATCATATATATACATTAACAGCAGTCTTATCCGTTAAACGTTGATGGTTCTGCAGAGAGAAACTCGTCGTTCAGTCCAGATGTTTTCTGCTTTGAGCTCGTAGAATGAACTGGTCCACTCTGGTGGTCCTACTGGTCCACTCTGGTGGTCTCGTGTTTCTTAATGTTCTACTGGAACCATTCTACTCACCACAGCTGCGACTCTCCAGCGTCCGTCCATCAGACTCACTGAAGCCGGTTCCTCGCCGGCTCCTTTTCTTTCTCCTCTCTGTTGTGCAGAAATGTTTCGTTAGAGAACGTCAGAGGTTTGATCTCTGCAGCGCTGGATCTTCATGAATATGACGGTTTGTTTCTGTTGTCATGCCAAACACTATGCTCCTTTCTTCTTCTTTTTTACCGTCAAATAAACTGCTGAGATGTTTCACAGGTACGACGTGAGTCCACCTCTGTTCTGCATCGACCGCCTGTTGTTCGTAATAACACATTCACATGAACGAAAGCTTCTCACTCTTTATAACGCCTCAGCTGAGGTTCTGTCTTTAGTCCATTAACACTCAGAAGTACGACGTCAAGCAAACGCTCCTCAAACAGCATCTATGTGTTTAATACGTTGTTTAAATATTACAATTAAAAACCACAAACTCTTGTGTAAATAGAAAATAAAAGACAATTAGACATAAAACTATATATTAGTATTTTAATACTGAATAGTAATATTTGTATATAATCTGAGTCTGGTGATGTTTGGGCCTTTAGATCAAAGTAAGAGAAATGTTTCTTCTACAACAGAAAGGAGATCTTCACCACATTAGGAGAAGATGTCTCCTGTTTCATCATGACGTCCACAGTTTAACACCATGACGTCCACAGTTTAACACCATGACGTCCACAGTTTAACACCATGACGTCCACAGTTTAACACCATGACGTCCACAGATTAACACCATGACGTCCACAGTTTAACATCATGACGTCCACAGATTAACATCATGACGTCCACAGTTTAACACCATGACGTCCACAGATTAACACCATGACGTCCACAGTTTAACATCATGACGTCCACAGATTAACACCATGACGTCTACAGATTAACATCATGACGTCCACAGTTTAACATCATGACGTCCACAGATTAACACCATGACGTCCACAGATTAACGTCCACAGTGAGGTGGAGTCATGCTCTGAGCTGAGAGTCTCACCGACAGATGGCAGCAGCGCTGCACCACATCTCCTCTTCATCATCACCATCACTTTGTTTATGATGGAAGAGACGGAAGCTACATGCTAATCGGATGATTAGCGCCCCGAGTGCCGCATCATCCATTACGGCTTTAATATCCATATTTATACAGAAGTCAGATCGCTGCTCATTCATGAGGAACCGACCGGCTGATTGACGGTTGAAGGGAGAACCTGTGACGAGCATCTGAGTGTTCCACAGGAACCTAAGCTCTACTTTTGTTTTTTTTAGGGGAACTCAAGCAAACGGAGCAAAAACGAAATCCTCACCAAACGATTTTAAGCTTTGCCTCAAATAAACATTCAGTCGTAGCGCGATGAGTTCAAATGGAGCTTCAAGTAGTCGACACTTTACACCTGCAGCTCCCATTATACACACACACACACACACACACACACACACACACACACACACACACACACACACACACACACACACACACACACACACACACACACACACACACACACACACACACACACACACACACAATTAAACTGACATCTGGAGGAAATTGCCGTTTCTGCTAATGAGGCGGTGATAAACAACATCTTGTATGTATATAAATATATATATAGATATAGATATCGTGCTGTAAGTGGTTCCTGAAAGGTGTCCCAGCTGAATGTGGAGGTGAGGAACTGTGCTGCTCCAGAGAGATGAGTGAACTTCAGTGACATGTGGTCAGAGAGCTTTGAAGGTTTCTTTAAATCATAAATGAAGCGACGACGGAACAGAAACACGTCAGAGAACAGATGTTGAGCTGAACGTCTTTAATGATCCTCCTGAAACAAGAGCAGAGATGTTCCAGTGGACCGAAGAGGACCAGATCACACCGGGAAGAACCACGCTTTAAATCAAACATTTCACATCTTCATCTGCTGATATCAAATACAAAAAGCACAACAACACATCAAGGTTCTCAGCAGTTCACTCCCAGACTCAGATGAAGCAGTGACTCACCGGTCCTGTTCCTCACATTCCCTGTGAGTGTGAACACAAAGAGTTCTGGTTCTGATCCAGTTTGTGAACGCAGCCATGAGGTCATGTAGGCGTGGTGCCGCTCAGAGAGCTCAGAGCATGAATCACAAGAATCACATGGACCAGATGGACCCGAAGCTCAAGTGAGCTTCTCATGAACAATGAAACAATGAAACCATGAGTCACTGACTCACTGAGTGACTCAGTGAGTCAGTGAGTCCTCCAGTGGTTTGGTGGTGTTGGAGGGAATGTTTGCTTAGTGTGGTGATGAAATCAGTGTACCTGCAGCACACAGGTAGGGGGTCGGTATTAATCCTGCAGCTGGAGTCACTGTGTGACGACTAGACGTCAGTCTGCTAAAACATATCAAACATAGCAAACATACAATAAGGAAGAGTCAAGAAACAACAAAGGAAATGATCAACTCTACAGATGTTCATCCGTCAGTCATCAATAAATAAACTCATGGTCTTAATGAGTGATCTGATGACAGTATGGACTAAATGAGGGCAGCGTTGCATAGTTTATAAACCAAGACCTGAACCAGAGTCCTGCACCGGGTTCAGGTCCACACGAGCAAAAAAGAAAGTGCATGAAAAACAAAAGACATGAAACACATGAACGATGAAATGAAGGTCCAGTAATTTAGTCGTTTTATGTTCATCTCTCCAAAGAATGAATATGATAAGTCCTCTGCAACGACAAACAGATTAGTGTGTTTAATGTTCAAAGGACTGGATGCATGCAGGACTCCTGACTTCAACGATGGCTGAACTAGAACCTCATCAGACAGGGTGGGGGGGGGGGGGACGTCCCGAATCGATCCGATGAAGTCCAAAGACGTCCACGCTGAGATGTGTCCACTGGGCCGTTTGGTCGTTCCTCCCTGAAGCGGGAGCTTTAGTCCTCGGCGCCGTCTCTCCAGAACACGAGGGCCGACGGCCCGTTGGGTTCTCAGGGTACGGCTAAATAAAAAAAGGTTCCTCCGGGTACGGCTAAATAAAAAATGTTCCTCGTCAGACGTTGTAGTCGGGCGCTTTGCCCAGCGGCTGCCTCAGCTTGATCTGCAGCGTCATGAAGGCTCCCACCGCCACGTGGAACAGGACCTGCCACACGTTCCTCAGCTCAGACAGATACATGTTGGACAGACAGATGAGCGCCAGAGCCAGGAAGGACTTGCTGTTCCTCCACACGGAGAAGTAGAAGAACAGGTAGCACTGAAAGAACATGGAACCGTGAGAACACAGAACCGTGAGAACACAGAACCTTGAGAACACAGAACCTTGAGAACCAGGTTTGTCTAGAAACACACTCTACATTTTAAAGCTGCTGCAGGTTGAGAGCAGGATTAAGAACATTTTGTGAACGGTGGTCGACCCTGTGTAGCCCCGCCCCTAACCCTCCCCTGCCTCGTGGTGGTGTTGCTGGCGTCGGTGGAGCGGTGAAGTGCAGCGCCGTCAGTCAGCAGAGCATCACTTACCTGATACAGACAGGCCGCCGTCCCCAGGAAGAAGGCAATCACGTAGTTAAAGTCTTCATCGTCGTTCTGCAGACGAGGAGGACAGACGGGTTCAGTTTGTTAGGTTATTTTATTAATAACCTGTTTGAATTTAGTTGTAAATATATAAATGTAAAAAATAATAGTTTTATTAATCACTTATTGATTGTATTGAAGCTGTAAAAGTGTTATATTTTATTGTTATTTTATGATTTTTGTTTGTATTTCTGAAGTTCTTGTTCTGTCATGAGACGTTCCCCCCCCCCCACACACACACACACACACACACACACACACACACACACACACACACACACACACACACACACACACACACACACACACACACACACAGTTCAACCTGCTGTCTGAGGAGACTCCTCCACTCCTCCACCAGCTTGTGTTGGTGGAGGAGGAGGTGGTGTCATCTCACCTGCAGGATGCTCTCAATGGCGTGGACTCCTCTCAGCAGGTTGAGGCCTCCACACAGGACGCTGAGGACACAGGACACGATGCCGGACAGAGTCACCGGCTCCAACATCTGGGAGGGAGCTGGAGGAAGGAAAGGAGACAAGGTTACATCCTCAGCTGTAACGTGTAGCTCTTACAATCTGCATTTCATCGTCTCTGCTGTGTAGCTACAACTGGTGTGATTGGTCTTTATTCACTATTCATAACCTCATCTATTTAGTCCATACATGTGTCTGAATATCCATCTGTAGAACACGTTGAATTGTCTTTTTTTATGTCTCTGGAAGCAGATTTCCTTCAAAAAGGACAAAACACACACTTCTCCTGGACAGTAATTATGTATAAAGACTATAATGTTGAAGATAAAAGGATAAATCTCTCACACTCTCTCTCTCTCTCTCTCTCTCTCTCTCACACACACACACACACACACACACACACACACACACACACACACACACACACACACACACACACACACACACACACACACACACACACACACACACACACACACACACACACACACACACACACACACACGTCTTAAATCCTCTGACTTCATAAATATTCTGTTATCAGATTAGCATAAACTTCATCCTCAGGACAACATGATTCATGTTCAGAGGAAAACCTGAGACTGACAAGGAGGCCCGACAGGAAGAGAACAGAGCGCGTGCGTGTGTGTGTGTGTGTGTGTGTCCTACTGATGTTTTTGTATTTGGAGGCGGAGCGTGCTGAGAACCCGTTGACGGCCTGCAGGTCCTCAGCAGACAGCTGGTACGGAGGTCTCAGCCTGATCTCCGTCTGCATGTCAGCCAGGTTGATCTTGGTGGACAGAGAGCGAGGACTGTTGTAGCGCTGCTTGGTCTTCTGGATGAAGGTGTCTGAGGGACCAAGGACAACAACAGGAGCTCAATCCTATGTACACTGTGACGTTAACGTTAAACTTTATTTACACTGTGACGTTAACGTTAAACTTTATTTACACTGTGACGTTAACGTTAAACTTTATTTACACTGTGACGTTAACGTTAAACTTTATTTACACTGTGACGTTAACGTTAAACTTTATTTACACTGTGATGTTAACGTTAAACTTTATTTACACTGTGACGTTAACGTTAAAACTTTATTTACACTGTGATGTTAACGTTAAACTTTATTTACACTGTGATGTTTAACGTTAAACTTTATTTACACTGTGACGTTAACGTTAAACTTTATTTACACTGTGACGTTAACGTTAAACTTTATTTACACTGTGACGTTAACGTTAAACTTTATTTACACTGTGACGTTAACGTTAAACTTTATTAACACTGTGACGTTAACGTTAAACTTTATTTACACTGTGACGTTAACGTTAAAACTTTATTTACACTCTGATGGTTAACGTTAAAACTTTATTTACACTGTGATGTTAACGTTAAACTTTATTTACACTGTGATGTTTAACGTTAAACTTTATTTACACTGTGACGTTAACGTTAAACTTTATTTACACTGTGACGTTAACGTTAAACTTTATTTACACTGTGACGTTAACGTTAAACTTTATTTACACTGACGTTAACGTTAAACTTTATTTACACTGTGACGTTAATGTTAAACTTTATTTACACTGTGACGTTAACGTTAAACTTTATTTACACTGTGATGGTTAACGTTAAACTTTATTTACACTGTGATGGTTAACGTTAAACTTTATTTACACTGTGACGTTAACGTTAAAACTTTATTTACACTGGGACGTTAACGTTAAACTTTATGTACACTGTGACGTTAACGTTAAAACTTTATTTACACTGTGAAGTTAACGTTTAAACTTTATTTACACTGTGATGTTAACGTTTAAACTTTATTTACACTGTGATGTTAACGTTAAACTTTATTTACACTGTGACGTTAACGTTAAAACTTTATTTACACTGTGAAGTTAACGTTTAAACTTTATTTACACTGTGATGTTAACGTTTAAACTTTATTTACACTGTGATGTTAACGTTAAACTTTATTTACACTGTGACGTTAACGTTAAAACTTTATTTACACTGTGACGTTAACGTTAAACTTAATTACACTGTGATGTTAACGTTAAAACTTTATTTACACTGTGATGTTAACGTTAAACTTTATTTACACTGTGATGTTAACGTTAAACTTTATTTACACTGTGATGTTAACGTTTAAACTTTATTTACACTGTGATGTTAACGTTAAACTTTATTTACACTGTGATGTTAACGTTAAAACTTTATTTACACTGTGAAGTTAACGTTAAACTTTATTTACACTGTGATGTTAACGTTAAACTTTATTTACACTCTGATGGATAATGTTAAACTTTATTTACACTGTGATGTTAACGTTAAACTGTCATCGCTCACCAAACTCGATAAAGGAGTACGGCCTCACGGCGCTCCCGATGCGTTTGGGGTCGTAGGTGACGATGAACTCCTTCTGCAGCTCGTCCAGGAAGCAGAAGGCCAGAACGTTTGGGTAGTTAGAGGTGCAAACCATCAGATATCCAACACCCAGAGCACTTGTAAAACTGAAACACACACACAGAGACAGAGACAGAGAGACTCATAACTATACCTTCTTCCTCACGTCGGTTTGATTAAAGTGAGTAGAAAGTAAAGAGCCCTTTTTAAAGTGACCAAACATTATGAACAGCGTCTCATGCGTCCTACTTGACGTTGTACGGTCCGGTCTTCAGCGTGCAGCGGTCGGGGAACTGTCCGAGCTTCTTGGAGAGACCCTTGAGGTGTCTCTTGGTGTCCTGCAGCTCTTTGTCCTGCTCGTAGTCCGTGGACGCAGAGAGAGGGAGGCCGTCTCTGACCCGAACCACGGAGGCAAACAGCACCGTCGACATCTTACAGCTCAGGCAGTCTCACTGAAGCCCTGCGCGCGCGCACACAGACACACACACACACACACACACACACACACACACACGCGCACACACACACACAGACACACAGACACACAGACACCCCAATAGTTAAAGCAATAAAAAGCAGCTGTTAGTCAGGCTGCACACTAATCTAAATGACCAGAAAACGTCTTTTTAGTACAATTAAATCAACATCATTTAATTCAATATATCTGCCTCAGATTAAAGACATGTCCTATGTACACATCATCATATACAGCTGCTTCATCAGATATGCATCCTGTGACACATTCAATATGAATATGTTATGATGCTCAAAAAGAACCATGGACAGCTCCTCATGCTGAATGAAGGGGCAGAGACAGACAGACAGACGGAGAGACGGACAGAGAGAGAGATACAGAAAGAGAGAGAGACACAGACAGACAGAGACACAGACAGAGAGACAGACAGACACAGAGAGACACAGAGAGAGAGACAGACAGACACAGAGAGACAGAAAGAGAGACACAGACAGACACAGAGGGAGAGACAGACAGACACAGAGAGACAGAGAGACACAGACAGACACAGAGGGAGACACAGACAGACACAGAGAGAGAGAGAGACAGACAGACACAGAGAGACAGACAGAGAGACACAGACAGACACAGAGAGACACAGACAGAGACAGATATACACAAATCAGACTCAAACATGAAGTGACTCAACATTAACGGTTGAACAAACCTAAAGAACAGGAAGACGTTACGACTGCGGGTTGACAGAGGAGAGGCGTTGCTAGCTAGCTAGCCTAATGTAGCTACGGAAATAGTAGGTTTATCTACCGTAAACGTGACATATAATGACGTAAAACGTAACGCATTGGCTCGCTACAAGTGTCGTGTTTCCTACCATGTTTCTAACATGTTTTAAAATATAAAGAACGTTTAAAATGTAAGCCAACTAGCTACACCACACCGGGTTAGCCAGCTAGCCACCCGTTAGCAGCGATTTGCATTAGCTTGCTCGCAGATCAATTTCCCTGCAGCTAGCGTTAGCAGGCTAACGAGCTAACAGCTAGCTAGCTACTCGTACGTAACGCACGCGACTCAAAGGCACAACGTTAATATAAATATAGAATAAAAATTACCCAAAACGAGTGTAGCATCATGTGGACATCTGTCATGTGCAGCTGTGCTAGGCGGCTAGCTAACGCTCTTTATAGTAGCGCGTTGACGTGGCTGTGACGCTGTGCATTGTGGGTGAAGAAAAGCCTCTCATCAGCATCACGTCTGTTGAAATTAATGAATAAAACACCAGAAATTAATATTTACATGAAATTCAACATGTAGTTTTATTCTGAAAAAAAATCATATAAAAATATTAAATGGATTGAAGTAGAAGTACACAAAGGTAGGATTATGTAAGCTGTGTATATATATATATATATATATATATATATATATATATATATATATATATATATATATATATATATATCGTCTTATCAAATATAAACATAATTTAAAAAATTAAATAAAATCTTAAATGGATATTGTTTCTTATAAAGTCTCTTGTTTATATTTATTTATCATTTATTTGTTTTATTAATGTTCTTGTTGGGTTCATTCAAATATAACGTTAACAACAATATTTTTTGTGGAACATTGTGGTGAAAAAATGTATAATATTTAAAAATGTTATCTTCTATTTTCATTTATTTATGTAGCCTACATATTTATTTTTCCTTATTTATTTAGTTTAGTGTTTTTTCTTCTCTAATTTGAGTTTTAATAATAATTAAATAACCAGCAGCAAAATAGTTCTTACAATTAAATTTGTGGTTTATTTTTTTATGGATTTTTGCTTATTTTATCATAATTATATTATATATTGCTTTTATTGATTACTTTGGCAATAACAACCTAATTAAACGACATATTATGTATTTAAATTTGAATAGTGTGAATTGTTTAATTTAATCATATATCCCACAGCCTATGAGAGATATGACACAGGGCCAATTAACTAGATTATGTTGTTCAACATCTTAACATTATAATTATAATCTATATATATTATAATTACATCGTCAGCGTCTTAAACCAGGACAAAAAATACCAAAACATGAAGATCATCTACTGTAGAGCTCTTTAAAGGAGACAGTAAACAGTGAGCTCCTGCAGCATATCTCCCTTCGTTAATATTCATGAGCTCATTAACGTGATGTTATAACAGATATGATAGAGTCTCATAATTTAGATTTTTAATTACATCTCTTTATTCTCTCTTCTTCTCTTTTCCCGTCTGAAAGCCTTAAAACAAATCGTCCCTTCTCCCGCGAGCAGCCGAAGATTTATTCTAATGTAGAAATTAAAATAACATGAAAAATGAATAATGCGTCGATACCCGAGCTTCTTTACTGCTAGAAATAGAAACAGGACGTCCTCCGACATCAGCAGTCTCCTCTCCTCTCCTCTCCTCTCCTCTCACTCGTTTCCTCTGAGAAGGAGAAGAAGACACAACCGAGGAAAGAAGGAAAGAAAAACACAACGCAGAGACGGTTACAGGCCTCATCCCTCACACCTCCCCAGAGCCTGTGTGTGTGTGTGTGTGTGTGTGTGTGTGTGTGTGTGTGTGTGTGTGTGTGACAGCTTGATGAATAGCCACAGGTCTCAGCCAGTGTTCAGGTTTTTAGAGGAAGGCAGAGCCGTCATTCACTGTGACAGACACTAAACTGAGGTCTCTTTCTCCGGATGTCATCGTTACTCGTTTCACACCTGGAGCTCACTATGACATATATGTATGTATGTATATATATATATATATATATATATATATATATATATACACATAGTATATACCTGCAGAACATTCTCGTTTGTTTTTTTTTACAGAAAATTCATAAAGAGATAATATAGATATAGAGCAAAACAAAAAAACAACATAGAACAAAAAAACTATAGATTTGTGTTTCATGAAATGTGATTTTTAAGGATTATGTGTCTTCAGTGAGAATCAATAATAAGACTAAATGTCTAAAGTAGTCGTCCTCAGAGACCAAAATGTTCTTCACACCCAACAATAAAAAGCTGCAGACTAAGCAACATATTGAGGCTTTTATTAGGTTTGTTCAGAGTGGGTTAGGGTTAGAAGAAGAGTCCAGAGAGTTTGAGGAAAGAGAGAGAAAGAGAGAGAGAGAGAGCAAGCGAGAAAGAGACAGAGAGAGAGAGAGAGAGAGAGAGAGAGAGAGAGTTTGAAGAGAGACAGACAGACAGACAGAGACAGACAAACAGACAGACAGAGAGAGAGAGAGAGAGAGAGCAAGCGAGAAAGAGACAGAGAGAGAGAGAGTTTGAAGAGAGAGAGAGAGAGAGACATAGACAGACAGACAGATAGAGACAGACAGACAGACAGAGAGAGAGAGAGAGAGAGAGAGACAGCAAGCGAGAAAGAGACAGACAGACAGAGAGAGAGAGAGAGAGCGAGAGCGAGACAGCAAGCGAGAAAGAGACAGAGAGAGAGAGAGAGTTTGAGGAGAGAGAGAGAGAGAGAGAGAGACATAGACAGACAGACAGACAGACAGACAGACAGATAGAGAGAGTTTGAGGAGAGAGTTGATATGGACTACAAATATTGTGGTTTTGCATTTGATCCCGTCTCTCTGCTCCTGGTTGAAGCTCAGTTGTTGGTGTTAGACGTCTTTACGTCCTGGATACGTGATGCACTGTTCCACAGAGTCATTATTATGATTGTTTCATTTGAAGTGTCTCTGATGTTCACCTCTCTGTGTTAAACGATGCTGAGCTCTCTGTTATTTCTGTTCACAGGAAACGTAGTTCAGGGTGAAACCAGAACGTAATTTGAATACAGATCGTGTTCAGTGTGCTGCAGCGCGTCGTATCATCTTATCTCAAATAACTGTCACTTCTTTATTTCAATATCTCGGCTCTGTTTGCAGAAACAAGAAGCGTTTCATTATGAACCACTTGACATTTCCACGTTACGCTCCGATGGAGGTCTTACACCAGAACTCTCAGCGTTCCCCCGGTGGATCCGACCACGAAGAGGAAGCAGAGCCACGGCTCCGTCAGGGGATCTGAGCCGAGGACGCACATCTGTGTTCACGACGCCGTGAGAGGAACCGGATCAAAGAAGTCTCTCCGTCTCCCGGAGCAGAGTGGCTTTAATCCATCGACACGGAAAAGATCAAGACGACCAATAACTCGATGAAAAAGAAGGCTCACGTGTGGACTTCTGCATGAAAGATGACGTCACAGAACCTGAACGGACCCCGGGGAGGGGAACCGGGTTCTGTCAGAGACACTTGAACCCTGTGTGTTATGAACTGTGAGCTTGTGCTGCACCTTCTGAAACTCAACAAGAACCAGAACCTTCTCAGAGTGAACCTCTGTCTGATTGGTTCACCTGGAGGTCCGGCTCTCAGGTCTAATCTTAGTTTAATCTTAGTTTAGCTTGTTTGGATGCTAACGTTAGCCTGTTAGCAGTAAACACAGAGCAGAGCTGAGGGTGAGCTATTGAACACATTGACCTGATGGACCGTCAGAGGATTATGAGTTCAAACAATAAATGATTTCATGAAACAGAAGAGTGAACTAGTGTCCTCCACTGAAGGAGTTCTTAGTGAACGTTAACTTGATTTAATCCACAAAGAATCACAACAAAAGCACCACTTTACATCTTGTGTTCATCAAGTTTCTTATGAAATAAAAATAAAAAAACATTAAAAAAAACTGACCGGGACGTATAAACGACATGAAAATATGAATATTATGTCTGGGGCTTTTATTGTGAAAGGTAGGAAGCAGGAACCTTTGTAAAGGTTGAAAGGAACAATAAAGTTTGAGTTTGTGTTCTTCCGTGTTTCTTTTATGACAAAAAACAGTAAAAAACAAAACTATGAACGTGTGAATATGAATCAGTGAGAAGACCTGTGATGGAGCAGCACTAATAAAAACAAGTGAACATAATCTGTTGGAAATGTTTGATTTTATTATTTATCTTTAAATCTCGCAACCGGATGAAAAAACGAATCAACAGAGGAAACGATGACTTGTGAAGGGATGAAGGAGGATGAAGAGAACTGCTGTAAATGAAATGTTAAAGTCTCACTGAACCACCAGAACAAACTGGAAGGAGTCCGTTAAAGGTGAAGAAGGACGACTGCTTTTATTCGGGATACAAACGTAAACAATGTTTCATTTTGGTGACTTAAGAGCTCAAACATTATTCAATGAATGAACAAAACAAACTAGTTCCCTTTGAATTGTGTTTCGCTTTCCCTGAGAACCTTTTTCATAACGACGGAAACCAAAAGTCTGGAATAATGAAACAGATCAGCTGTTAAATATGTATGAGCCGGAGAGTTAAAGAAAAGACACAGAAGAAGTGTGGGGGGGGCGAATTACTCAAGAGAGCCGCCATTTTGGCTCCTCGGTGTCATTCAGCTCTGCAGGAAGCGGCGGAGATGTAAAAACACACCCCTTCAAAATAAAAGCCCTGAACGCACCACAGCGAGGTCTGAGTTATCCAGAGTGCAGAGGGGGATTGTGGGACATTTTGGCTGGAATCCACGATTGCTTGCAGCGGGGAATGAAGGGATGAATTCATGACTTTACATTATTTAATATTTGTATGATCATTATGTAAATACTCAGCTCACCGTATGTAGATGAGCGTGACCCTGTTACATCACTACGGCTCTGAAGGTTGATATTTGGAGATGTAACCAGGAGGATATTTGGCGTTTCTTCTTCAGCTCCAGCATGTTTTTATTTCACATCTTTTAAGGCCACAGTTTGAAGCAAACAAACAAAAATAAATCAAGTTCTTTCTAAAGAAAACCGTGAAAAGAAGTCGTAATCACAGCGGGTTGATGGACCGGACCCCTGTGGTGCCTCCACCTTTAACCACCACCACTGAGACCCCCGTGTTGCATAGATAACGTATCGGGTGAAGCTGTTCACACGTGTTGTCACAGTGTTCTTTTGGGGGCAAAAACAACAAAAAGACTTTTCTCTGTTGTTTTCTTCCCGTCAGAAGTCTCGAGGTGTCAGGTCATCACGGAATATTACAAAAGAAGCCTTTTAGCTGAGGTCATCAAGTCTCCCATCGTCAGTGCTGATTGGCCCCCTGCCAGGGTCCGAGGTCCCAGTGCAACGCGTCCTCAGAGCTCCTCCTTCTTCTTCACCACCTTCTCCTGGTCTCGACCTCGCAGGCTGCGCATGAACCCGATGAAGCCGGCCTCCTGTGGAGAGACGGACCGTCAGGAAGCTCGACAGCAGAGCGTCTCTTTCTAGACGTGTCCTGACTGAAGACGCTGCTCAGGCCTCGTTTCATGGAGGAACTACTTTCTTTCTACCGAACTACATCTGCCAACCGCATCACCGCGCAGAAGGAAAGCGTGCATCTGGACCGCTAGCTCACCTAGCACCTCAGAGCTAACGTTACAGCTAACGGCTAACGTTACAGCTAACGTTACAGCTAAGGGCTAACGTTACAGCTAACGTTACAGCTTAGAGCTAACGTTACAGCTAAGAGCTAACGTTACAGCTAACGGCTAACATTACAGTTAACGTTACAGCTGAGGGCTAACATTACAGCTAACGTTACAGCTTAGAGCTAACGTTACAGCTAAGAGCTAACGTTGCAGCTAACGGCTAACGTTACAGCTTAGAGCTAACGTTACAGCTTAGAGCTAACGTTACAGCTAAGAGCTAACGTTACAGCTAAGAGCTAACGTCTCACGATGTCACGAGACTCTCGTCCACCAGTAGAGGACACAGACTGTTTTTAAGAGATGGACGTTATGAAGCCTCAAGTTCAGCATTTTGTCCTTCGCCATCTTGGCTTTTAATGCAACCAGTGAACAGGAAATGACCATATTAGGAGTGATGTAGAGACGCCGTATACGTCTCTGGTGGACTCTAGAGAGACATGAAGCTTTGGCTTCACTTTAAAGAACCGGAGGATAAAATCCTGGTAGATGCACGCTTCCTTCTCCATGGTGATACGGACTTGGATTTACTGATCAGAAATTAGCTTATAATTGAGAGACAAAGCTCTGCTTCATTCTAAATCTGAATGTACTCATTTTAAGACAGTTTTGCTAAACTC
Source organism: Cebidichthys violaceus (assembly GCF_023349555.1). Classification (NCBI taxonomy): domain Eukaryota; kingdom Metazoa; phylum Chordata; class Actinopteri; order Perciformes; family Stichaeidae; genus Cebidichthys; species Cebidichthys violaceus. Next base: position 1,333,322 of record NW_027176274.1, on the reverse strand, counting down.
TGATAAGAACTAATCTTAGATTAAATTAATCTCTTTTGGTGCAAAGCAGCCTCAGTAACAGGTCATGTTACTGGCTGACACCTGCAACAAAGAGGCAACAATTACTATGAAAGTGACAAGATAATCTTTCCCAATGTCAAACATTCTACATGAAAGGTGCTTTCAGAATCCTTAACGACATGTAAAGACTGTTGTCCACATTTACTATTAGATGTGAGGTATAATCAAGACCCTGAGGCTCAGTCGGGAGGTGGAAGCCTCACAGCAGGTCTCCTGACTCTCCATCACCCCGGACATGTTCCTGATGGACACGCTGGTGTTTTAATGACGTCTCTGGGGAGTTCCTGGCTCAGGCAGAGAGCTGACGTCTGCTTTTCACGTTCTTCAGCACCCGCGAAGGAAAGAAATGGTCGCGTGTGTTAAAACACAAAGAGGTGAGAGACACTTACCCCTCGGTCTCCGCTGTACTTCTCCACAAACTTGCCGTAGTTGTAGTGGTTGAAGGTCGGGTAGCCCTCCACTCCTTCCTGCTTACAGAGCTCGTTGTTCTGTCCTCTGGTACAGTCCACGGCGGCGTACACAATCTGAGGACACACCAGAGGATCTGTTCAGAGAGCCGTACAGGTGTTTGACATGCTGCTCATCAGGTGAGTTTAAAGAGACAGAAGTGATGGTTGTATGAGGTTCTTCTCCATATATACATGAAGGTAAAGAGGTGAAGACATTGTAAATATTGCGTTCATTTAAACTGATAAAGATTCTTGTAGGAGTCTTAAATACGTCTACAGCAGAACATCTACTGTAGTGAACTCTGTGGAGAATCAACCCCGTCATTGTTACTACACCGTTAGCATATTAGCACACTGCGTAGCATGAAACTCTTTTCTCTTGGTTTGAGGAGAAGTTGAGAAGATAGCCTGTGTGGTCCTCTGATAATAAAACATGACTCAGTTTACTCTGCTGGATATTAAACCTGAGATCTGCAGCAGCTTTCGCCTCCAACAGCCTTCTGAGAGCAGGCTCATTAAATCATTTGACTCGTGCTTTATTATATTTTACTGTTCTGCAACAACGATATTAATTCCCAGCCGGCGTGTTCTTGTTGTTGTTTTGGTTCAATTAGTTATTGTTACTGAAGTTACTATATTTCCAGAACAAATAAACTTTAATATAACTGTAAATAAAAACAATAAACGACTCCACTACTTTACATTTATCAGCTGGAACATTTACATGCATTCAGAGCGGTTTGTCTGCAGGTCACAGAAGATGCATTTGAACCACTTGGAGTTGGTGGTGTGGAGAGAAACAAACAGAAAGCCCATAATAATCACTCCTACATGAAAACAACAAGAGAGATTTATGATCCGAGGCCGTCGCATCGATTAGCGGCGAGTCCTTCTGGATGGCTGGAACGTCTCTCGGGGCTGCTGAGCGCCGCACGCTGAACTCGTCACCGTCAAATAAATCTCTCAACGTGGAAGTGATCTGCTGCAGGAGGAAAACACATCCGACACGTTCCTCTGCTCAGAACCTCTCGTCCTCATCGATGCAAGCGGTCGGTGTTTCTTCTCCCCGATGCAAACACTCAAATGTTGACAATCTGCATCAGCAGCATCGTGATGGTGGATCAGTGGACTGTTGTGTCAACCTCTGGTTCTTTAAAGTTCCTCAAAGCTTCACGTGTTAAAGCTGCATTCTCTCTAGTGTCCACCAGGGGGAGAGAATGACGCCATAGAGTCGCTGCTCTTCTAAGATCTAGCAGTCGATTCTCTCATTGATCCGTCTTCAGGTGACAGAGGAGCCCCGCATCATCTTCATTGATCCGATAGCTACGGTTCAGTCAGTTCTGGTTTCAACGGACTGGTACTGGAGCAGATCACAGAATACTTGAACTGGTATCAGTGATATTAATGAATAAACCTCCCTGTGTTACTGTCTGGATATTTTAACTTTAACTTTTAAATAAGTTTTTATTTTGTTAAACTCCAATCTCTTCTCTTTTTCGTCAACAATATTGCATTATTGATATCGTCCCTGTTAGTGTTGAAAGACGTCATTGTCTCGTCATCGTTTCATCACCATATCGTTATCGCCTCGTTATCACCTTGTTATCGTCCCGTTATCGCCACGTTATCACATCGGTATCGCCACGTTAGCGTCCCGCTATCGTCACGTTATTGCCCCGTTACCGCCGCATTTTCGTCCCGCTATCGTCCCGTTATCACATCGTTATCGTCCCGTTATCACATCGTTATCGTCCCGTTATCACATCGTTATCGCCTCGTTATCACATAGTTATCGCCTCGCCAATCGTCCTGTTATCGCCTCGTTAGCGCCTCGTTACCACATCGTTATCGCCACGTTATCACCTCGCTATCGTCCCGTTATCGCCTCGTTAGCGCCTCGTTACCACATCGTTATCACATCGGTATCGCCACGTTATCGCCTCGTTAGCGTCCCGCTATCGTCACGTTATTGCCCCGTTACCGCCGCATTTTCGTCCCGCTATCGCCTCGTTATCACATCGTTATCGACTCGCCAATCGTCCTGTTATCGTCTCGTCATCGCCTCTCGTCATTGTCCAGTCATCGTCCCATTATCGCCCAGTCATTGCCTCGTCTCGTCCTCGCCGTGGAGATAAAGCATCTTGTCCAGACTTCGTTGAATAAATGAACTCTGAAGCAGCACCGAGGTACAAATCCTTCTGACAACAATATCTAATCCTCAGATGAAACAGTGTTCTTATTCCAGAAACAACAGATGTTGCTCCCTCAATGCTGCTATTGATTAGAATTTGGGGGGACAACACAAACGTCTCAGAACAAGAGCCCTGTACACACTACCCCCCCCCCCCCGCTGTCCCACAGCACAGAATGAGGAGGTTTGATTGTGAGCTGCAGCTGAGCCGGTGTTTGTCTTTGGTAAACGAGGCGAGGGCAGCGAATAGACTGTGATGGTAACACACTCTGAGCCTCACAAACAGAGGACCGCTGAGCAAACATGTTCAGCTCTCAACATTTACTCTGCTTCACACCTCCGCCGGCCACCGCGAGAGAGCAGGAAGAGGTCAAACATCTGCATTAACCTCACAGATCAACATCAGGAACGTCAAACCGATCCAGACCTCGGTGCCTCTAGATGTTTAAAAATAAAAATATACACGACTCAAACGTTCCCTTAAAATACAGAAGTCACCATGTGTTTCCTTTCGGTGGCTCCGGTCTAAATGGTTCGTTTCTCGGTGGCCATTTTGAATCATCGCTCTGAGTTTCTGTTGGTTTGACTTGTTTCACAGTCGATGTCACAACCATTATTCCTCCCTCAGGTCTGTTATAGCGTAACGGACATTGTGACGATCTATCGGATGTATTTCAGTGTTTACTGTACGAATTAAAGAATAAACAAAAGGCCCGTGCCAAGCTCCTGGACGCAAACAAACTATTTCCAGATCATGAGTTGAGCTTCACTGTTAGTGAGGACTGATGTTACAAAGGATTGCCTCAGAACAGAAGGGTGACCGAGTGGTTGAGGACACGTCACCGCTTCACACCATCTGACAGTGATTTTGAGAAAATTCCAACCAAATGAGAGCGACGCTGGCTGACTGCTCACGGAGCCGTGTGGAGCTTGAGCATCTCAGTGAAACCATCGCATCAAGGGTGTGCGTTTAAGGTGAGGTGTCGCTTTGAGATGATGAATCTGAGTTTTGCCAACTTCACCAGCTTTGGACAAGTTTCTCTCTCTCTGTGTGTGTGTGTGTGTGTGTGTGTGTGTGTGTGTGTGTGAGAGTGTGAGTCACAGAATGAAAGAGGTTTGGATATACTGAGCCCTGCAGTCAGAGGGTATTAAGAGGAGGAGTGGGAGGACATGCGTCTGGAGGGAACAGGAATGAAAGGCAGAGGAGATGATGGAGGACGAGTGAGTCCTGATGTGACTGTGTGGGCAAAGTCCTGACTCCTGTGAGTTTGCACACATTTCAGACATTTTGAGCTTTAAACCCTCTGAACCCCAAAACCCGCCGACAAATCGCCAAAATGACACCGTTTACGACAGCCATGAGCTGTAAAAGCTGTCATTAGCATTAACTTTCCTACGGCATTCAAACACATCACGTGTGATGAACGCTTTCGGCAGAAAATGAAGCCGAAACTAAGCTTATGATGGTGATGTCATCAAAAACATGTTATTCTTCATGTTCTCATTATAAATCTCTCCTCTAATAAAAAACGTTCACTTTAACCAGATTGTGTAAAAACATTAAACTGTGAAATCCTCAGTGAAACTATGACGTCATGATTGATTCATCTGAGACCAACAGCCATGTGACCAGAAATCAGAGAAACTATGACTGAACTTCAGGAAGTGAACACAGAGAGGAGAGGAGAGGAGAGGAGAGGAGAGGAGAGGAGAGGAGGGGAGGGGAGAGGAGAGGAGGGGAGAGGAGAGGAGGAGAGTAGGAGAGAGGAGAGAGAGGATGTAAACATGTCAATAGTTTAACATTTATCGTACGTAGATACGACTGTTAACACTTGTGGACACTTTGATACATGTTGGATTTATAGATTCCATTGTTTGGTTTTTAGGATGATGGTTAATATAAGTATTGTGGATCCTTGTAGACCAGCTGCTATGATCAAACAACAAAGGATCCGTGTCTGTTAATATGGATCATCAATAATTAGTATCAGAGATCTAGAAGTTATATTTGCTCCCTTATTAATTTAAGTGTCGATCTAAACCGTGAGTTTAATGTATGTACTGTTAACATGTATGTAATGTTAGCATGTATGTAATGTTAACATGTATGTAATGTTAACATGTATGTAATGTCATGTATGTAATGTTAACATGTATGTAATGTCATGTATGTAATGTTAACATGCATGTAATGTTAACATGTATGTACTGTTAACATGCATGTAATGTTAACATGTATGTAATGTCATGTATGTAATGTTAACATGTATGTAATGTTAACATGCATGTAATGTTAACATGTATGTAATGTTAACATGCATGTAATGTTAACATGTATGTAATGTTAACATGTATGTAATGTTAACATGTATGTAATGTCATGTATGTAATGTTAACATGTATGTAATGTCATGTATGTAATGTTAACATGTATGTAATGTTAACATGTATGTAATGTCATGTATGTAATGTTAACATGTATGTAATGTTAACATGTATGTAATGTCATGTATGTAATGTTAACATGTATGTAATGTCATGTATGTCATGTTAACATGTATGTAATGTTAACATGTATGTAATATTAACATGCATGTAATGTTAACATGTATGTAATGTCATGTATGTAATGTTAACATGTATGTAATGTTAACATGTATGTAATGTCATGTATGTAATGTTAACATGTATGTAATAAGCTCCACTCACCTTGCGGTCCTCTCTGAAGAGCTCTGCTGCCGTGGTGAAGTGAGGAACGGCGTTCTTACAGTGAGGACACCCTGTGGAGGAGGACGAGGACGCGTTACTACCACGGCTCATCGCCGCGCATTTAACACCACGACATCATCAACACACAAATCACTCCCATCCATCACTCGCCGGACCTCACGCATAGTTCATAAAGCACGCGGCGCCTCCACAACGCTTTCACGCCACATTAGAGTCGGTTCAGCGAGGCCGTAAATCTCTTTATTGCCGCCATAAACGCAGCTCCGGCAGTCGATACTCACGGCTACATTTACATCAGGACGTGTGAGGAACATCTGGTTCTGGCTTTTACAAGAACTGAGAGGACGGCTTTCACTTCCTGCAACATACCTTTGTTTCTGTTCAACACAATCATCCCTCATCTCATGTATTTGCGTGTTGTACTTTTAAGAGCCTCCGAGCTGCACACA
>NW_027176274.1:1314943-1322443 GCF_023349555.1 Cebidichthys violaceus | reverse complement strand
ACGCAGCGCTCAGCTGGAGGTTTTTAAACGCCGTAAGGAAAGCTGCACGCAAACCCCCCCCCCACCACTGAGTGCTGCTCAGAGGACGGAGAGACGGGCGGCGCTGAGAGGTGGACAGAGATGCAGGCTGATGGTGGAGGTTTGGAGACCATTAATCTCACTCTGACAGCAGGGCCATTAAGAAAACTGCACCGAGGCAGCAGGGCTGGTGTGTGTGTGTGTGTGTGTGTGTGTGTGTGTGTGTGTGTGTGTATGTGTGTGTGTGTGTGTGTGTGTGTGTGTGTGTGTGTGTGTGTGTGTGTGTGTGTGTGTGTGTGTGAGAGAGACGGAGATATGCGGGGTAATTGTGTGCAATAAATGTTTGTGTCACGGTATGAAATATGTGCTTGATAGGTGCACAGATATTTATGTGTGTGTGTGGTGCCGTCTGTTTCTCTGCATAACCTTGATGTGTGTGTGTGTGTGTGTGTGTGTGTGTGTGTGTGTGTGTGTGTGTGTGTGTGTGTGTGTGTGTGTGTGGCTGCTGTCCACAGGACAGTTGAGAGCACTCAAACGATTCTGAAGATGTTTTCTGCTCTAAACAACGACGTCAACTAAAGACACTAAAATACGTTTTTTTGGATGTTTTGAAGCCTCCAGTTCTGCGATTTCGCCGTCGCCATCTTTTTTTTTTTTTTTCACAACCAGAGAACAGGAAGTGACCACATCTGGACTGAGGAGGAGTGACGTAGAGACGTCGTATACGTCTCTGGAAGAGACCTGTCAATCACTGTGTAGCCCCGCCCCTAAATCATCCCCTCTTTATGGTGTGTTTGACTCTAAATGGAGCATAATGTACTAAATGAACATCATGCTGTATTGAAGAAGACTGTAAACTAGAGATTGAGACCATAAACTCATGTTTACAATGTTTACTGAGGGAATAAATCAAGAGAGAAGTAGAGTCATTTTAGACTAGACTTCTATACAACCAGAGGAGTCGCCCCCTGGTGGACACTAGAGAGAATGCAGCCTTTCTTAAATTGTATTGTATTAAGCTACTCTGCAGCTTGAATGGTATGAGGGTTAGAAGTCTGTGGTCATTGTCTCAGTTAATACACAGAAGAACCTCACATCACTACTGTCCCTTTAAGACATTGTGGAACATGTCGACCCGATACATACATTGTCTCGTGTTTGTCTGTGGATCATGTTTCTACGTTTCTACTTTAGATATGTGTGAGTTTCAGGCAGTGAATAGTGAGCGGACGTAGCAGTGAGTGAGAGTTAAAGACGTCCTCTCTCTCTGTCTTTTTATCACTTTAACAGCTGGAGGGTTTTTTTTGTTCCCGCCCTCTGGTGTGGAACGCAGCGCTGCAACCCGGAGGTATGAAAACTCTGCAGCCAAGTATGTGATGAAATTTGAGGAAAAACAATGAATCATCGTTATGGTGAAAGCTCAGGGAGGAAGACCCTCTACTTGTTCACGCATGGGTGTTGACAGAGAGGGGGAGGAGTCAGAAGTAAAGAGTAAACAGAGGTAGTCAGAGAGCAGGGAGCACACTGCTCAATGTGATGGAGATCTGCATGAGGCCAGATCTCGTGTGGAAGAACACGCAGGACCAAAGCAGAGCCACTGAAGAAGAACGTACAAACATCACGCAGAGAATCTGGCTCCATGTTCACAGAACAACACAGTGACCAGAGGCTCATGTGAACCACATGAAGAGCACCATGGTCCGCTCCAGTGAGCAGAACTAGAGCGAAGCTCCTCTGGTCAGGGCTCTTTAAAGGCCGTGTGTGGGTTCTTCTGGGTCAGGGTTCTTTAAAGGACGTGTGTGGGTTCTTCTGGGTCAGGGTTCTTTAAAGGACGTGTGTGGGTTCTTGTGGGTCAGGGTTCTTTAAAGGACGTGTGTGGGTTCTTGTGGGTCAGGGTTCTTTAAAGGACGTGTGTGGGTTCTTGTGGGTCAGGGTTCTTTAAAGGACGTGTGTGGGTTCTTGTGGGTCAGGGTTCTTTAAAGGACGTGTGTGGGACTGTTACTCACAGGGGGCGTAGAACATGATGAGCGCTGCAGGATGCTCCTCCAGGAAGCCGTCAAAGGACTCGTCGGTCAGGTGGAACACCGGGGAGTCCGTCTCCGTCCACGGCACCTCGGGGGTCTTCGGCTGGGGAGGCTGAGGGCTGGAACAGGAAGTGTGGGGGGAAGGGGGGGGGGGCAACAGAGGGGAGGGATGTTTAAAAAATGTTCTTAAATAAAAGCATTCACGTTCCAGCTGGCGTGTGATCCACACGGAGCAGAAATCAAACACAGCTGTAAACCCGCTCTCCACCCAACATGTCTCTCTCACACACACACACACACACACACACACACACACACACACACACACACACACACACACACATCTGGACTGAAGCAGCCCCACCCTTGATGACGGAGTCCAGCGCTGCAGAGCCAACGACCAGTGGACTGGAGACGGACATAAACATCTCTCTCTCTTGATATCTTTTAAAAAACATTGAGCATCTCCTCCTCTTTACTTTTATCCAGAATGTCATGGGCTTAACGTTCATCCCTCTGATATATAGAGAGCTCAGGATCAGGGTTCATCAGGGTTCATCAGGGACCGGAGCGGCTCTTATCAGGTCCAGTTGTGTCCTCTTTAGTCTCAGAGACTCCCGTGTCTGCGTCCTCTCGTATGCTTGAACTAGACTCCAGAGTAAGTGAGCTGACACACGTCCAGACATGTGTTGATGTTAGAGAAGTAAGAAGCTGCTAGACTTGAAAGAGTAAAACACAAGGAGACAGCTGGACCTGGACAGACGAGAGACCAGAGGTGAGGATCAGATCAGATGTCTGAACAACCTTCCAACACCGTCTCCAGGACCTCCAGATGAAACCCGGATCACGGGTGTGATGACGCTGGCAGGAGGCCGGTCCTCCACCGTTCCACCATATGGAACACATTTAATGAAGGTCACTCCATGCAGGTAGAGTTATTCTAGTTAGAGGAGAAGCTCTGTTTAAAGGAGCAGTAACATCTAGAGGTGTAATCAGTGAATAATCACCTGAACTAACAATCATTGTGTTTGATTTAGCTTCAGCCAGAAGGGACAAACACTAACGAACAGTGACTAGAGACTCAGCAGGGATGAGTTCAGAAAGACTATTAAAGGAGCCCCGATGCTGAATAATTAAAGATGTGAACATAACTGGACTCCGGGTCAGCCTGAGTTTAAAACATGGGGACCTGTCTGTGGAGCAGTTCTGCTCCTCTGGTTTAAAGACCCGGCTGTCTCGCTCCTCTGGTCCGACGGTCGCGGCTGTCCGGAGCCACAGCCCTCGACGAGGGGGGAGGGGAGGCGGGGGAGACACGGGGAGGCGGGGGAGACACGGGGTGACGGGCAGGGAGGTGAGGAAGAGAAACGAGACGGCGACACGGCAGGTGCAGATCGATGACACGCCGTGGCAAGGTGAGGAGGAGGTGAGGAGGAGGTGTGATGAAGACCACGAGCAGGAGGAGGAGGTGGTGCTGGACATTTAACACCCTTCTACACATCTCTACTGTCCCTGTAAGGAGAGGTGATGAGGAGGACACTCACCTCTTCATCCAGTCAGCGATGTCTTTGGCTGTGGCTCCGTAGTCTTCATAGTGGTAGAGGAACTTCCCCTTCCTGAAGCAGAGCACAAGAACAAGAGCATCTCTGAACCAGGTGTACAAACCTCACTTAACTGTACAACATAGTCTGTTATTCAGAGGGAAGAAGTACGTCTTCTGAGTATTATCAACGCACCGCCTGCAGTATAGTCGTAGTAGAGCTAGAATGAATTTAACAAAGTCAGGATTAAATCAGGACTTCAACACATGAACTAGCTTACGCTGCAGACACAGTATGGAGGCTGATCTTTTCTAAATGTACGCCGGTGCGTCTGCGTCGCCCTGCAGTAACACCCCTCACCACTAGATGGCGGCGGAGTTTCTGTTTCTTCGTCTGAGCGGATCACGTTGGACTTGGAGCTAATAAATGAAATTGCTGCGACGCAGAACAGCTAGAGGACGCGTGGAGGAGGTGTGAGAGCATCGAGGGTTCTCCTTCCTGTTTCTGTGCTACCGAGCGGACGATCACAACCTTCAGTGACATTTCTGGGGTTAGTCCACGTGAAGCGAGGACAAAGAACATCTGAAACAAGTGAAACAGAACAGCTCAAATCCAGCAGGAAGATGTTCTACGAGGACAGCGATTGAGAGTCTTTCCATGTGTTCTGCATGTTAGCATTTAAGAAATGCCAAGCGACTCGTCGTGATGCATTTGAAATGAGCTCAAAGACAAGATTTCCTTCACAGTTTATCTACTCCACTGCTGGATGTTACACCAGAAGAAGGAGCTGAAGGATCAGAGTCAACAGGAACCGGCTCTGTTAGCTCTGAGATTCTGTAAAAACACTGAAGAGTGGTTTAAAGATCCAGAGAGAGAGAGAGAGAGAGAGAGAATGAGACAGACAGACCGAGAGAGACAGAGAGCGAGAGAGACAGAGACAGAGAGAGGAGAGAGACAGAGAGAGGAGAGAGAGACAGACAGACAGACAGACAGACAGACAGACAGAGAGAATGAGTCAGACAGACCGACAGACAGACAGAGAGAGAGACAGACAGACAGACACAGATAGAGAGAGAGAGACAGAGAGAGAATGAGACAGACAGACCGAGAGAGACAGAGAGCGAGAGAGACAGAGAGAGGAGAGAGACAGAGAGAGGAGAGAGAGACAGACAGACAGACAGACAGACAGACAGACAGAGAGAGAGAGACAGACAGACAGAGAGAGACAGAGAGACAGACAGACAGACAGAGAGAGAGAGAGAGACAGACAGACAGACCGAGAGAGACAGAGAGACACAGACAGACAGACAGAGCGAGAGAGAGAGACAGAGAGAGAGAGAGACACAGACAGAGAGAGAGAGAGAGAGAGAGAGAGAGAGAGAGAGAGAGAGAGAGAGAGGACACTAATAAAAAGGTGATACACGATTACACACTCTGGACTTTGCAGCTGAAAACTTTGCATTTCTAAGTGAGCTGCTGCTTGGAATTCAATCAGGGAGATTGATGACCGACTCTCTATTCTTTATCTCCGCTGCAGTAAAATACACAGAAACCTTGTAGAAATCAAGTTAGGGGAATGTCAAATTAATCTCTTTTTTTTTTGGTTAAAGGACACAGCAAGGACCCAGAAACCCGAGTAGTTCCACTGTCATTGTTCCTGTGCTGTATTGTAAGCCTTCTTAATCTGCAGGGCTGGGACAAGGTGCAAAGACCTTGAACGCTGGGGTCCTACAGCGGACGAGATGAACTCCGGCGGTGCAGCCGGCAGTGATTAGCTGCTGTTTATCAGTGAGCCGCTCATTACTGGAGCCGACGGGCTGGACGCTCGTTAGCTTTGACTACGCTGACGCTAATGCGCCGCCGGCTAACGGACGGGCTCCGGCTCAGCTGCACACATGAGTGCACGTGTACCTGCACACGCACACACACACGCACGCACACACACACACACACACACACACACACACACACACACACACACACACACACACACACACACACACACACACACACACACACACACACACACACACACACACACACACACAGGCACTTAATCAGTCCCGGTCTAATTAAAAGGCTGGGGCTGGAATGAGAGAGTGTTTAATGTGGAAAATGGGGATGATAAAGCTGGAGCAGGAGGAATAAGAAGCTCTCAGTTGTAAATATGAGGACGAGGCACCAGGCTGGGGGGGGGGGGGGGGGGGGGGGTCCCCCGAAATGAACAAACACCATCAGTCACACTCTCGGCCCCCCGCTGTGTAAGACGATACAAGCTTTGATTTTATGTACTTGAGAGCCAGTACACTGAAATGATCAGCTTTTCTTCAGAACTAAAGCTACATTCTCTGTAGCCAGAGTAGCATTTAAGCTACATTTGTTGTAACCAGAGTAGCATTAAAGCTACATTTTCTGTAGCTTAAAGCTACATTTTCTGTAACCAGAGTAGCATTAAAGCTACATTTTCTGTAACCAGAGTAGCATTAAAGCTACATTTTCTGTAACCAGAGTAGCATTTAAGCTACATTTTCTGTAGCCAGAGTAGCATTAAAGCTACATTTTCTGTAGCCAGAGTAGCATTAAAGCTACATTTTCTGTAGCCAGAGTAGCATTAAGGCTACATTTTCTGTAGCCAGAGTAGCATTAAAGCTAGCGAGCTAGCTAACACACCAGCTGATAGCTGATAAATATTTACTCACATGAAGATTTTGAACACCTACCGTTTCTAAAGAATCTAAAAATGAATTGTCCGCATTAGTAGAATCCCTAGAGACGTTAATAAAGTCAGTATCAGTGAACTCTTTGTCACAGTCACGTGATCACGGCTTCACTACGCTGAGTATAAACTACGCTCTGCAGTTGCTCCCTCCTCCTCCTCTGAGTTTACTTTCTTTCAAAGGGAATAACAAACTTTCTCCTTTACGCCTCGTGGAAGCTGTGAAAGCTGAAGGAGCACCGCTGCAGGTTAGTCCGTGTCCCCCGTCACGTCTGCCGGTGTGTATAAGAAACTAGACTTGGCGTTTGAAGCGTCCTCGCTCTGATGTCCGCAGCCTTTGGAAGTGAAGGGGCCGAGCCTTAAGTGAGACGGATGAGAGGACTCCAACTCACTCGAAGTAGCAGAAGGTCGGGTAGCCTTTGACGTTGTACTCCTGCTTGAGGCCGTCAAACTCGGCCGGGTGCACGTTCATCCCCGCCAGCACCTGAAGACAAATGAATACAAGGAATGAGCAGAGAAGATGAAACATGGAAACAGGTCGGTCGTCATCAGAGGGCTTCGATTCATAAAGACGGAGTACAGGAAGAACAGGAAGAGACGGCTCTGTGAGTCAACAGGGAACAATCACTGTGCTTCTCTTATTAAAGTTACATATCTGGACACAACAGGAGAAACTGACTGTAGTCGCATCAGATTAACACCACAAATATATACAAACACCACCTTTCATCTAGGTGTAGAAAAGCCTAAAGACGAGCGAGCGGCCGTGAGGAGGACACAGAGATCATGTTAAAATGTACTGTCAGCTCAACACGGTGACGAGTGAACTCTCCACATTAAAGTAGAGGCTCAGACTCTGAGATGTGTTGAACTACCTGACAGACAAACTGTCCAGTGTTTAAAGTCTCAGCAGCAGTTAGTCTCTCACAATACATCTCCGCTTCTCTATGATCCACACAGAGAGCGTGTATAATCCTGGTAATTACATCTTCACCACTTAGAAAGCATGTTTGATAATCAAACAAACATGCAGTTAATTATCCTTTAATTCCTTCCCTGCTGATCCACTTCCCCGTCTCCTCAGGCAGCTGCCTCCCTCACATTCTTCTTCTGCTCCTTCTCGAGGAGAAGTGTTTATGAACACAGAGCGTTTGTTTGCCTCTAGCCGATCACTCATGCCCGTGGTTGCTTTTTTTTTGTTCAT
>NW_027176274.1:1299943-1307443 GCF_023349555.1 Cebidichthys violaceus | reverse complement strand
ATCTTACTCAGTGAAATGTCTCCAGACAGAACATCTTCAAAGAGAAGACTCCTCAGTGCATCAAACATTATCAAATTGCACTTTTTTTTTGGACGAAAGTGAAAAGAACACCCAGCTGGTTACGGAGCAGATCAACAATGACAATCAGCGCTCAGCCTTTTACTCATCCGGTTGTACGAACACAAGCAGCCCGGCTCGGAGAACAAAACGTCTGCGTGGCACTCTGTCTCTGAACGGAAGCCTCTGTGAATCAGCTAATGAAACGGCAGCGCTCTTCAATCCCAGAACCAACTGAAGGCTCCAACGAGTCATTAGCTAATGTTCAGAGCAGAGAGAACAAAGATCAGCGAGGGCAGCGCACCAGAGGCCCGGCAGGTAAAGACAGGAGCTAAAGACTCGGCTGTGACGAGTGAAGGATGATGGGAAGTCATGAGGTACTGATGAACACATGAGGTGAGGAAGTACACCGCGACAGTGCAGCCAAGACAAACTGTGGTCGTTCAGCACAGCCAGAAGATGAAAAAACTGCCATCATCGTCAGATTTTCATCTTTCCGACGGCCCTTGAACAGATCACGTGTGACGAACGATTCTGCCAGAAAAAGCAGCCAAAAACAAAGCAGCGAGGGGGCGGGGCTTAGGGGGGTCAATTAGTTGCTTATAAGGAATAGAAACATTGACTAAACCAATGAAAATCAGTTTGAATGAACCACAGTTAAAGCACACTGAGGAATGTGTGAATGAAGAACATGTGACATGTCATGTGACATGTCATGTGACCATGATCAGCTTGCAGTTCAAGGTGCACCTTTAAGATCGGAGAATCATTACGACTGAATAGAAAAAGTTGGAGTTGAAGTCAACAGAGTTCCCTCGGCAGGAGCATTAACGATGGACTGATCCTGCAGAGGACGGAGCTCTGCACGCCATTTAAGTTATTACTCTTTGAAAAACACAAATCCTAATCCGCACTGCGCCCGTTTGTGCTCCGCGGTTCTCCAGTTGATCTGGACTAGACCGGGCTCCGACTCTCCAGAAGAGAATGTGGGAGCAGGACAGCACAGCGCTGTATGAGATCATCTCTCTCAGTTGGACCAACACTCAAGGTGCCCGTCATTTGTTCTAAGAGTGTCATCCTCGGCCTTCGGCGGCTCCTTCTTCCCTTGGCAGGAACCACGGTTCTCACGCTGCGATGCGGCGCTTTGCTTCAGTCCCTCCGTCCGCCGTGGAGCTCACAGCCGGAGCTCTTTGGATTTGGGAAACCGGCCCGTTTGAGGGTCGAAAATGCGGCGAGTAGCACGATGCTTCTCTGCAGAGGCCTGGCACCGGATCCGGGGTCCTGCGGAGGATGAACCCGGCTCAGTGTACATATCTGCTCAGCGTTAGCTCACTCTGTAGCGCGCTGATGAAACGGAGCTCTCCACTGAAACAAACGGGAGCAAAACTTTCCTTTCAGAGCTCAGCCTCTCCTCCTCCTCCTCCTCCTCTGCTCCGGTGTTGGAGGAGAAGCTCGAGGGAGACGGTGAACGCTGCAGTGAGCAGCAGGAGTCAGAGGGGAGCTGCTGCCTCCTGTTCTACCAAACACTGCTGTCCTCTCCGCTGAAGAGGACGTTCATGCTGCTCACGGGTTGACAGGTACACACACACACACACACACACACACACACACATATATAAAAAACATGTGGAATAAAAGGAAGTGGAACTGAACAGCAGGAACAGAAAGAACAATAAGTCAGATCTCTGGGGAGCAGAGCGAGTTGTGTTCAGGTGTCTTGGGAGAATTGAGCGTTGACCTCTTCACGGTGAGGACCAGAGATGTTCTGCACAGAGAACAGTCACACGTTCTGAAGGAACGTATTCTCCTGATGAGCAGCTAACGACCGGACTCATGACAACGTGACCATGAAAGAGTTAAAGCTGCACACAGATGAGTACCTGATGGATGAATGGATGAACACAGAACACACACTGAGGTGTTTGTCATTATTTACACTGTAAAACACTTTATTCATTATGTCAGATGTTTTACAAAATAAAATATGATGTAATAGAACTTCCTGCATAACTGTATGATCATGTGTGATGACAGTAGATTCATGCGATTTGATATTATAGAGTTTTGGCATAAAGTTTATCTCTTAAATAATTTAATTTAAAAGTAATATACAGATAAGTATAATAATAACTTAATAAGAGTAAAACATAAACCATCACTGTGCAACGTCTTCATAACCCTTACAGTGAAAGTCTCCATAAATAAATAATAAATATTAAATAATAAATAATAAATATTAAATATTAAATATTAAATAATAAATAAGGTGTGTTGATTCTTAATTACAGCAGTTGTTTACAGACCGTGTGAAGGAGCCTAATTCTCCTTTGTGATATTAATAATAAATCGGTGTATATGATGTCATAAACACACCCAGCTGGTGACTAGACTCCCTGGTCCTCTCCTGAGCCTCACTGCTCTGGTGACCACATGGACTTGATTTCATGTATGGATCAAGTGATTAACGGCTCGTCTGAAACGATTCAACGATGACCATCAGAATCTAAGTTATTTAAGTTCATGTTGACATTTTCAAACAGCTGCTTTTGTCATTTTAATAATCAATTAGTTTTATTAGTTTTTATTATTTATACAATTATTTTATTATTCCGTCTTGAGCATAGCTCCACAATAAAGACGTAGATAAACATGCATATGTCCTTAAAAAGCACAGGTTTGGCAGCGTTGTGTGGGTACTGGTTCGGTGAATGGATGGGTGTGAACGGGTGAACGATAAGTAGCGTAAAGACGAGAAAGGCTCTCTACTAATGCGACTCCATTTACCGTTTCCCCACACGTCTCCTCCCTCAGAGCGTAGAGAAACATCAGTGGCGTCATTATCGCTCAATCATTCTCCATTTTCAGGGTAAAACACACAACGGGGACAAGTGCAAAGGGGAGAACTTAAACGGTGTGAAAGAGACGTATCGCATTAGAGCCCGAGCAGCAAAAAGCTCCGGTAAGTGAGCGGCCTGCCGTCAAATGGAGCCTCTACAACAGAAAGCCGGTGGAACGAGGCCGTTCACACATCGCTGGAACAGCTAGAAATCGTGCAGCCGGATGGCGGTGGAGACATTCTTGGGAAGCACTAAATTGTTCTGCTGTCAGAACACGTCTTGTTCAAAAAGAGGCTGTGATGTCAAAGAAGACAGGGAGTCAATGGGGGGGAGGGAGGGAGGGGGGGAGAGTCCTCCCATTACTTACCCACAGTTGACCCACGCAATAGTCCCCTGGCCCTTTACCGTCTGGGCCACATCTGATAGCAGTTTCAGGTGGGAGTCCCCTGATGTAGCTGCAGACACAGAGAATACACCGTCAGCCTGGTCACCAAAACCCTTCAACCCCCCCCAGAACCTGGGACACAGGAGGACAGTGTGGAGTCGGAGACACAGCGAGGAGGAGTTGAGTTTCAGTGTCTCACTAAAGAAAGAGATCACTGAGTTTGGGACGGTGGGAGGGGTTGTGTAATACCTTTCACCGGATTTGAGTTACATCAGCTTTCAACATCGCACAATAATACAATAGTGTGGCTCAGCGGGGGGGCGGGGAGGATTAGACGGGGGCTCAAAAAGACCCAACGTTTGCAGCAGCTGGTGTGTTTTGTGGTGGCGTTTGTACCTGCTGCTCACTGACATACTGTTAAAACCACGACGGTCATCACAAGGGCAGAGTTCACGACCACCGGAGAGTTCACGACCACCGGGGAGAGAGTTCACGACCACCGGAGAGATCACGACCACTGGGGAGAGAGTTCACGACCACCGGAGAGATCACGACCACTGGGGAGAGAGTTCACGACCACCGGAGAGATCACGACCACCGGGGAGAGAGTTCACGACCACCGGGGAGAGAGTTCACAACCACCGGAGAGTTCACGACCACCGGGGAGTTCACGACCACCGGGGGGGGAGTTCACGACCACCGGGGAGAGAGTTCACGACCACCGGGGAGTTCACTACCACCGGGGAGAGAGTTCACGACCACCGGGGAGAGAGTTCACGACCACCGGGGAGATCACGACCACCGGAGAGATCACGACCACCGGAGAGATCACGACCACCGGAGAGAGAGTTCACGAGCACCGGGGAGTTCACTACCACCGGAGAGAGAGTTCACGAGCACCGGGGAGAGAGTTCACGAGCACCGGGGAGTTCACGACCACCAGAGAGTTCACAACCACCAGAGAGTTCACGAGCACCGGAGAGTTCACGAGCACCGGGGAGAGAGTTCACGAGCACCGGAGAGTTCACGACCACCGGAGAGTTCACTACCACCGGGGAGAGAGTTCACGACCACCGGGGAGAGAGTTCACGACCACCGGGGAGATCACGACCACCGGGGAGATCACGACCACCGGGGAGATCACGACCACCGGAGAGTTCACGAGCACCGGGGAGAGAGTTCACGAGCACCGGAGAGTTCACGAGCACCGGAGAGAGAGTTCACGAGCACCGGAAAGAGAGTTCACGAGCACCGGGGAGTTCACGAGCACCGGAGAGAGAGTTCACGAGCACCAGAGTTCACAAGCACCAGAGAGTTCACAAGCACCTCTCGGAGAGTTCAATCTCCTATGTCAGAGAGGAGGAACTAGAGAGGTGATTAAGTGAACCAGCTACAACAACACGCGCAGAGAGATTACTGGATTTCATCAGATATGGCGAGCAGAGCAGATTCCTAAAGGAGTAAAGTAAACACAACGCAGTACATCATTTTTTATACTTCCTCTCCTTCCCCGAAGCCAAGTGCGTCTCACTCTCGATTCCCCTCTCAGCGCTCCGGGGCCAAAGCTATATTTAGATTTAGGGGCGCTGACATGACTCCCCGGGGGTCCCGCCTCCAACAACATCTGGCAGCTCGGTGTCAGTTTATCACCGCGTACGGAGCGCGGTGGGGCTTCTAATAAGCTCCATGTTGAGAGTTTGACGAGCGCCGAGCGGAGCAAAACCTCTACGGGGAGGTCATGTGACTGACCGCAGGGGGTCAGAGGACGAGGACGAGGGTCAGTAGCTGGGAGTGGTCAGATGAGTGAGGAAGGACATTAAAGGAATACTTCAGCAGGTAGGGAGCATACGACTGGATGAATTCAAGCAGCGACCTCAAATGTCCCCACAGACCTCCATGTTAACACGATGAACTTCACAGCCCGGTTCAGAAGAGTGTTCTGGTCTCTTTAGGTCCTATCCTCGGTCCAGACAACTGGACGAAGGTGAACTATTATATAACTCAGCAGATATATATATTAAGGCTTTAAGTTATGCAGAATAAAGGGTGTGGTCTCTTTGAGTGACAGGTCTGTCTGTCTGTCTGTCTGTCTGTATGTCTGTCTGTATGTCTGTCTCTCTCTCTCTCTCCCTCCCTCTCCCTCCCTCCCAAGCTGCTGAGTGTGTTCGTCTCCTCAGAAAATATGAAAATTAGAATGATCTTTAAATCCACTGAGGTGCATTAAGGACTCCCTAGCGGCTGGAAGAGAACGTTGCTTTAGAACTCTGACTGCACAGAGTGTTTTATTGTCTATTTAACGACTGCTCTCTAATTCCATAAGTATTTCCAGGTTCATTACCGAGAGGAGCCGCTGCGATCGTCTCCTTGCAGCAGGCTGCAGGCTGCTCCATACGTGTCTTAAGATGGTAAAACGCTTTTTAATATCACATCGGCTTTGAGCAAAGGGACGCTGCACAACTGCATCTTCTTACTCCAGAGGACCAAAAGAGCGTTCCAGTAATTTAGTGTTTTAATTAAGAGTTGGGTGGATTTCCAGCGGTCAGTCGTCTTCTTCTAAGTCTCTCTGAGCGTCTCCGACGGTCACAGGACGCTCATAAAACTCTACGTTATTACAGAACTTTTCAGGAATTAAAGCAAAGATAGTGAGACGCCAACCAAGACGATTAAGGAAGTGGAGTTCTGTTAAAGCGGCTCTAGGTCCTACATCTGGAACGTGGTGTAGCTTCAGCTCACTGTGCAGAGACAGTCGTTAACTGGAGGCTTCAGTGGAGACGGCTGCTCATCAAGTCACCTTCTCTGACCCTAATCAACGATAAGTATCTCTAATCAAGTAAACAACGACGACAGCAGTAGCAGCACACCGTGCTCCTCAACAGCTAAGAACGCTCATTTAGATCAAACATCATGCTGTTAAACAGCTATTCAACATATTGTATGTCTATGAAATATGGTTCTCCAGAGACGAGCTGTTTGAGAGTCATTATTATTATCATATTATTATCATTACTGTAACAACAGACGCTCTAGAAACGTCACGTTGAACTCCACAACTACACGTGTTGTTCTTGTTGATGTCACCCCTTCAACCAGGTCAACAGTGGTACAGTCCATCTCACCCGTGTTGGTGTAGACCACCAGAACGTTGGTTCTCGTCCGGAGCAGCTTCTTGAAGTCTTTGTGGTCGTTGACCTTCTCTATGAGGGGAGACACCTTCACCGCCTCCAGCACCGGCAGCAGCCACACCTGGTGACACACACACACACACACACACACACACACACACACACACACACACACACACACACACACACACACACACACACACACACACACACACACACACACACACACACAACCAAATCATTCATGTGACCCTCAGCTCTGGGTCCAGAACCTCAGCTCTGGGTCCAGACCCTCAGCTCTGGGTCCAGACCCTCAGCTATGGGTCCAGACCCTCAGCTATGGGTCCAGACCCTCAGCTCTGGGTCCAGACCCTCAGCTAGTGCTGGGCGGTATACCGGTTCATCCTCTGACCTTTAAAAATGAAAATCTAAAGGTGCAGATTACAGTGAATTTTCCCGTTCATGCTCCCCAGACTTTAACCCGTTCCCATCTACACCATGAACTTTGATACAGCGCCACCTTCAGGTAGAGCTTCACAGTCTGAGCAGCAGTTGTGTTTGCGGTTCAGTCCGTGTGCCCTTTCATCCTGACAAGTCCATTCTGTTGGTGGTCATAAAGCTTCAGGGGCACTGCCGGGACTCTAAGGCTTGTTATGAAATTAAAATGTCACAAAGCTACGAGAGAAATGAATCAGTTTGATAGAAGTGGAATGAGTCTGAGGCAGAGAGGCAGAGCTACAGTCTCACAGAGCACACAATTACCTTCAACACTTTTAAAGGTAGTATTTACACCGAGCTGGGAAGCATTTATTATCTGTAAACTCATATTCATAAACTACTTTAACCCTGTTTCACACAAACCCTGTAAAGAAACAAGTCCAGTACTAAATGTGTTACAAAGAACCAACGGTTGAACATCCTGTAAACTGATGAATATTAAACTTAAATGTAGATTTTGAACACTTCCTGTTCCTAAAGCGTCTAAGTCACATCTAGTCAAGTCCACAGACACGTTCAGAGTCTCTGTTCCAAGTGGCAGCGTGAGCCTCATGACGACGAGGGCAAACCAAGCCTCAGCTCCTCTGAGGAACCACGGCCG